>NC_143553.1:35237500-35342500 GCF_054136105.1 Typopeltis vanoorti | reverse complement strand
TTAAGACTAATTAATTCTGTCTTATCTGGGGGGGGGGATTAAACATGGGCATAGCAGTTATTTGCCTGGAGTGTCTGTGTTTATTATTTTTGATATTTATTCCCTTTATATGCAGTTTTGTAACACCCACCAAGACCAATTACTGATAATTATATTGGGGATCAGTTATTTTCTCCTACTTGATATTCCCGATGATCGGAACTTAGGAAGTTTGGGTGCACGACAGGGAAGATGTTAAAATGCGCGCAAACTCACAGGAAGCGATCTGCACTATCTATTTTTATTTTTATTTTTTTATCACGGAAATTAAGTTAACCGAGGATGACATCACCGATTAACCAATTGGTATGTTTTTGTATTCACACGCCAGCCTCTGTGAACAGTCGGTAAAAATCACAAGAAGTTGCACATTTGAATGTACATTCAAATCCCATAGAAGTATAAATTTTAGTAAACCCCCTTTTCTAAAACTTAGAGAAATTTCGGTCGTCCAAAAATAACTGATTTCTCCTACCAATTCTCGTCCGAGACGGGTTGAGTCTACTAATTAGGATTTTTTATGCAATTTAATGCAGCTGGCTCGTCATTGATGCTCTTTATTAATGTCTGTCTGTCGACAAAATAAGGTGTTTTAAATAAATGCCTTTTTTATATAGCAAGCGCTTTTTATTTTTTATTTTTTACTTGGACATTATCCATTGTTGGATCCTACTTCGTCTCAATATGTACCCTGGATCCGACATGTTATTTACCACGATGTTCTTAACCTAAAAATAGTTGCTAGTTGGTTTCTACAAATATAGAGAAAATTTATATTTAAAGACTGCGCCACTCTATATCTGAATTAGTTCAAGAATTGAAGAAAAATCAACCCTCAACTATTTCTCCTTAATATATATACTGGCCGAGTATATTTGACTTACTTAATTTACCCGCCCTGGCTCGAATATTTCACGAATGGTGCAGTAAAAGAGATTCAGGCAAAATACAACTCCCGATTAACAAAAACAAACATTTAATATAAGCTATATAACACATACATAAATTCTACTTCTAATTTAAACAATAAAAACAAGTCAAACATTAGGCCAAGTCAATCACATTAGTTCAACCTTCCAAGCCTTCACATACACTTTCTCAGCTTCTGAGTTACAAAGTTCCTACACATATATAAATATAATAGAACTTCCTATCTAATCAGTTTTCACACACTTCTCAGTCATGCTATAAGTTCAAAATATCGCAGGCACTAATAGTTGAAAATATCTCTCTAACAATTCTTAACTTCAACTCTCAATCACGAAGAGTTTCCACAGTTGAGGTTAGGTTAAGCGTAGCGTAATTAACACTCAATTCTTCAAGCGTTGAAATAATACACTAAGATAGTCCTTACCGGAAATAGTTCCTAGTACATCAAATACGTTGTGAGCAAACTTTTAAATTATTTTTATTTCACTTAAGAACACATCTACAAGACTTATCCACAGTTATAATTAAAACACTATCAATCGCGCTTCAGAAATCCAGACATCGACTGCAGGGTACTTCAACTATCCTTGTTACCACTCATAAACTAATTAAAACGCTGTGCGGTTCTCCTTAGGGCAAATCGGAAATAAGCCGCAATTCTAGACCAACTGGGTTTATTCAGAATTCTTCCTTGAACGTCCAGCTTTTTATATTATCCGATTACAGCATCAATTTCCCTTTTATTATTACTGCTGGCTTCACTTTCAGCTAACTATAAAATTCACTTCGTCCTTGCTCACTTATAAAAATTATCCTCTTAACTCCTGCCCTTAAGAACCTTTCATTTACTTCTACTTCTCTAGTTTATGCCCTTGCTTCCTTTCACTTCCAAGTTTTCCTCCCAACTCTTTACTTTTTACATATTTTTTTTTTATTCTCTCTTCCAGCCCTCGCGCTCGTTTATTTTACGCGTTTCCATGACAACAAATAAACGTAAACATTTTCGCTAACGTTACATAAGGTTATACCACTACATTCAGTTATTACATAACGTTAAACTTTCACAAACAAGAATAAATGGAATATTTGCATTTCAAAGAATGCGTAGTTAAATTACAAATACAAGTTCTTATAATATTGACATAACAATAAATAAAATAGCTTAATAATATTTAATACAGAATCTTATTACTATTAACACATCTTTGATTAAACAATTAAATATTAGATATAATTAAGGTAATTACATGATATCAAATTATAATTTAAGTTATTTACATTAAATAATATTTACAAATGTAGCCTTTGTGATGGAAGATCATGTTGGATTCTGAAGCAAATAATAATTACTCTAATATCTACATAATTAGAATCCAACACCATCATCGTGAACGATAATGCTAACAACGTGCCACCGAAACTAATGCGGTACTGGTAAATCATGATATTTTCCTTTTTGATCTATTTTATCGAACAAAATTAACACAGAAATACCTAATAGAAAAATGTCAGTCGGACAGGGCGTCACACGACAGGTTTTGGTGTGATTTTATGAACACTTGGCTTGTCACAGTGTATTAAGCTGGAATGTTACCACATATCTGCATTTTGCTAATAGCTATAGACTCTCTTAGATGTAGCAGCGGTTCATTCGAACCCAACTAAGCTAAACAAGTTAGGTTGACAAATAGGAAATTTGACTAAAGGAGGTAAATTCAACAGTCAATAATAATCTTCAACTTCTCCTTGCGCGTTAAGCTCATTGACCTGTCACGCTCAACTAACTTGGCTTCATAAAAACCTAATTAATGCTCTGAACAGAACAGTTACTCGTATTCGCATAGTTTGCTATGTCTGTCAATTGCGTATACAGTATTCTCAGACTGGTTTGTCGGACAAAAACCCTCGACTTCCGTATGAGACCCGCTTTCCACTGAACTCACTTTCTGTTGAAAAGCTTTAAAAGTTCTTTATGTTCTAGACAGGATTCGAGCCCAGATATGTCCACCCAAAGGGCATCGTCGATACTGACTGAGATGCAGATGTTCTTAAAATGATAATAATTATTAGAACTATAATTATAATAATTTCAATAGTAGCAATTTATTTCTTCTTCTGGTGGTAGAACAGCGTCTGGCAACAGCATATCAACATTTAAAATAAAAACTTAATCTGAATCGTATATTTCTCTCTTACCTTCCTTTTCAGGTAGTTATGTACTGCATTACAAATTCTCCCAAGCCGTCTGAACCATCTTACGAGCTCTTTGTAAAAGTAAGCAATACTTTTTATTCTTCTGCTATTATTTCCATTTTCAGTTTTCAGATGAAAAATTATCTATTTTGTATTTTAATGTCCTTCATTATTTATGTCCAAAAATTTGAAAAAAAAATTTTTATTTTCGAATTTCGTTAATAAAATAATGAGATTGCGCAGCCATTTTTTCTTACATACATTCGCATTAATTGTATGTACTTTTAAAGCACTGCGTAATTATGCAGCCATAAAAATGCATATCAGCAATAAATGTAGAAACCCTTTTAGAAACCCTTAAGATATTATTCTCAAAGCACGCTCAAACATATGTTTACAAAATAATGCCAGCATTTTAAATTCATATTGTTTCAAATAATAATTTCAAAAAGAAGCCAAATGATTTTCTGCTTCTGTTTTATCTAAATTACGACGAATTATGTTCACTTGTTCCAAGATTTTTGTGCGCATGCGCACTCATTTCAGTTAATTAGTACGTCAAGATTGTAACTCGTTAACAAAAAAAAGTCAGTGTATTTTATGTTTCGTAAAGTTTGAGTCAATGATTGATGTACGAAGCAAACATTCTATCAGGTTAATCCACCTGATTATATGGTGGATAATAATCTACTTAAGCCCTTAGATTTTTTTTTCTTTGTTTCCTCCCATGAGGTTAAAAGATAAAGTAAATCATTAAAAATTGGTTCACCAGAAGACCTAAAACACAAACTTAAAGATACAGTTGCAGAGCAAATGGAGCGCACGCACACACACACATAGGCGCGCGCGCGGCAAGAGCTACAGATTACAGATTGAATGTATGCCAACTGCATATAAAACTCACGAGATAAACTTGTAGTTACCGGTTTAAATACAAT
This sequence comes from Typopeltis vanoorti, assembly GCF_054136105.1. Lineage (NCBI taxonomy): Eukaryota > Metazoa > Arthropoda > Arachnida > Uropygi > Thelyphonidae > Typopeltis > Typopeltis vanoorti. The sequence continues at coordinate 35,338,400 of NC_143553.1, read as the reverse complement.
ATTTTATTTTATCATAATCAATCGATAAATAGAATAAATAAATAAATCGATAAATATTATATAGACATCTATTATAAAGATCTTTCTGAAAATGTCATGAACATCCCAGTTCACAACGTCACACTCATTGGTGGCGATTTTAATGCCCAAATTGGTAAAGATATTGTTAGTACTACTAAAAATGCAGATAAATATACTTATCATGAAACTACAAATAACAATGGACATTCTCTTATGAACTTCTGCAATAACGATAACATGGTAATCATCCAAACCAAATTTCCACATCCAAAAGGGAGACTATGGACCTGGGAACATCCAAATGGTTCTCATTCCCAAATAGACCACATCGTAATCAATGGAAAGTGGTCAGATCGATCAAGACTGTGGAGCATATAATACGGTTAAACTAAACTCTGACCACAGAATAATCAGCGCCCACATTAAACTTTCACTAAAAGCCTCTAAAAATAACAGGCCTAAAAAGAAACCATACAACTGGGACAAACTAAATAACGCACAAATTGCAGCATCTTTCCACAGCACATTTGAAGACAATATGAAAAACATTCTTAAAGATCCAGTTAATGAAATGTATAACGGCATCATTGAAGCAATAAACACAACATCCAACAAAATTCTTGGAAACAACAACAAAAAAAAAACACTCTGAAAAATGGATTACCCCTGAAACTGAAAAATATATAATGAAAGAAATAAAGCAAGGAAACTCTACCGCTTAAACAGGAATGAAATAAATAAAGATAAACTAGGCATTTTAAATAACAAGGTCAATGAACTAATAATCAGAGACAAAGAAAATTAAATAAATAAATACTGCGAGGAACTTGAAAATTATAATAAAACTGGGGATACTAGAAACACTTTTCAAATGATAAATTATATCTGTCACCATAAAACAAAAAGAAGTGGAAATATTGTCACACTTGACCAAAAAAAAAAAAAAAAAACGGTAGACAGCTAGCAGTAAATTCGAATTCGATGAAAGAATGGAGAAACTACTTTCAAGAATTACTCAATGTTGATAATCCCCAACATTCAAGTCAGCTAGCGGACCTGCATCTAACCACCGCTCTACCAATAAATTGTGAAGACTTCACTGAAAAAGAACTAAAAATAGCAATAGATGAACCAAAGCAGGAGTGTCCCCAGAGATTGATGGAATCAGAGCAGAAGCTTTCAAAAATGCTGGGTATAGTACATATTCCAATCTCCTTGCCATAATGAATCAGGCTTTAAACACTGAAATAATACCTCAACAATGGAAACAAGGCCTTATTGTCCCTATACCCCAAAAGGGCAGTCTTAATAGAATGAATAACTACAGAGATATTACTTTGCTATCAACCACAGTTAAAATCTACAATAGGATGATACTCAATAGAATAGAACCTTACTTAATACCACTTTTAAGAAAAAACCAAGCTGGATTTATAAAAAAAAACGATGTACAGTAGAACAGATACATTGCATCAGAAGAATCATAGAAGGTTCACGTGATAAAAAATTACCACTCATTTTAACCTTTATAGACTTCAAAAAAACCTTTAACTCCATTAATAGAGAAGCAATGTTCAAAATACTCAGCTTCTATGGTCTACCCTCAAAACTCATACAAGCAAGCTCAGCGCCTTATAAAGATTACAATCTACAGTAATCTTTAAAACAGAAACATCTGAATCCTTTCCGGTGACAACAGGAGTCCTGCAAGGTGATGTACTAGCACCTTATTTGTGTTTAGTATGCTTGGACTATATCTTCCGGACCATCAACACAGAAGATCTTGGTTTTAACATCAGAACATCCACCCACGCCATGCAAATAACTGATCTTAGCTTTGCTGACGATGTTGTACTTATTGATACAGAACCAACAAATTCTCAAAAACATCTCAATCTACTAGAGGCACAGGCTAAACTTATTGGTCTGCAGATCAACATCCAAAAGTCCAAAGTATTCTCAATAGGTTGTGAAAACTTTATTCTTCATATCAACAATAAACCCTTAGAAAGAGTAAAGGACTTTCAATACCTTGGATTGTACCTCAGCAATGCAGAAAATTATATTAGAAAACGTAAACAACTGGCTCTAGTCTTCCATAACAAACTCCGCCCCATCTGGAAATCATCATTAAAGACAAAATTAAGACTATGCCATGCAACCAGTAGATCCGTTTTCTTGTATGGTTCTCAAACCTGGAACAATAAGTACCAAAAAAAAACTACAGATCTAATTAACTCCTTTGGAACTACATGTCTCAGACTGATCCTTGGATACACCTGGATGGACCGCGTCACTAACTCTGCTGTGCTAAATCTGGCTAAGCAAGAACCACTTGTCAATATAATCAAAAAACTACAACTCAGATGGCTTGGGCATCAACTCAGACATCCTGAAGTCTCACCCTTTTTGGAATCCCTCATCCTGTACAAACCAGAAGATGGCAATCGCAGTAGAGGAAGACCATGCAAACAGTTTTGGCAATATATGGGAAACCATCAGCAGGCTGAATTGTAAAACTCCATCTGACATCTACCAGTTAGCTCAAGATAGAGAGACTTGGAAGACCATAATTTGCAATATTTAATTTTTAATATAAATCTCTTTTCCCTTTTCACGTTGTATCACATTGTGAATAAACTATAATGATGATGATGATCATCAATCATTATCATTAAAGATGTTCAAAGTTCTTGAACACCTTTAATATCAAATAAAGAGTTATTATGCTTGGAGGGACAAAGTATGACGTATGTTTATATGTCATACTTTGTTTGTTTATATCTCATGTTTATACAGTCTAGATGGCTACAGCGCGCATGAATCTAGATAGTACCTGACGAGAAGTTACATGTTCCTACGCCACAAGGGAAAAGTACGTGTGTTGGTTAGCTGTTCGAAATAAAAATTCACTCATCCAACTGCGACGATATTTTCGAATGCATTTTAAAAATTCTTGACAATCCAAGAAAACATCTAGTCATGGTAAAAGAGGTTTTTTAGAAACTGGAAATATTCTTGATCGAACAAGAGACCGCTGCTCATTTTGGCATCTTCGGTTCAACACACTGTTGGGAACCACAAGTTCCTCACAAGTTTGCATCGAATTCTCTAAAAAAGGGATTGTTCCCCTACAACTTACAGATTCGACATGCTTTGGAAGTGGATGAGAAAGAAATGTTTATGCGACTGGGCAATGATAATAGACTCGATACGACATTTCGCATCTTTTGAAAAGTGAATATGGCGTGCGTTGACCACATCAGGTTATTTAAAATGTCTCCAGTAGCCCAGAGTGAATAATGTGTGGTATGAATTAATGATTAATCGCATTTATGGTCTTTGTTGAATTAGTAATAACGAAGAAACGCGTCCGAACACTAATAAGTTGTTCGCGGTCTCTCAAGTGGAAGAGGTTAAAGACAGAGTGATTTGTAATATGATGGCATATGCCCCCACAGTAGGAAAAGATCACATGTGGTTGTTAATCTGGACTAAATTGAGAGATCACCAAGGATTGTTACTTTATCAATCAGTGATGCTATCCGAAACATTGATAAAGGTATGCTGGTTTGCCCACTGTAAAAAATGAGATTTCGATTGAATGCGATCTGTGTGACAAACCTTCCTCGCATTGCATCGTATTAAGTGCATGGTAAAAAAAAAAAAGTTCACGAGTCTGCCTATCTATCGACACGTTTTTCTCGTGCATGGTAATGTTTTTATTTTTTATTAAAAGTGTTTGAAAAAAATTGGTCTACTTAGTATATCCATTTGAGTCTGTACACGTTAATCTCTGATCTTGTTAGATCAGAGATTAAGTGAATTCAGGTTCAGAGAACTAAGTATTAATTTGCCGATGTACAATTCAAAAATATTCTTACCGTTAAAATCCTATACTGCCAGGGCACTGCACATATCTTCTTCAGACAGCATGCTTCTTCACATATGCCATGTACGTTGAAGCCAAAACAATTCGCAATCATCAACGCGAGCGGTACACTTTTTTTGTTTTCAAAAAAACAAAAAACAAAAACGATTTGGTCGTTAACTAACATTATATCACTCAACACTGGTTTTACAGTTTCTTGAACTTAACACTGAAAGACAGTTAACTTACACTAAACATATTATACGTCTGAACGAGACGCAGGAATCCCTCACTCTGGCTGTCGCATCAATGGTCTTTAATACTGTACAATAACAATGTATAATATTCGTTATCGGACTTTTACTTGTCACGTCTTTTCCGACTTCCAATATATTCCGAGACAGAAACTTTGTATACAAAACGCCATATACAAATCCTGAAAAAGTGAAGACTTCACTCTTTAGCTTTCAAGCTTTTTCGTCTGCTTTTCTACCACATATACATTCTAGTTAACGATTATTAATTCAGTTTTTATTGCATATACACTTCAGCCTAAGCTCGTGCAATTATGGCTATCGCGCGAACCTTATGTACGAAAGCATCATTCAGTAGGGAACAAAATACATGCTTTTAAATAACCAGCAGTATTCTTTTATCTTCTCGCATGTATACAAACGTCCTCTGCGTCAAAACCACGCCAGTGACGAACTTAAATTTTCGAGAATGAACGCGCACATGTTGCATTTTCCTAATGTAACATCGTTAAATAAGACGTCGTTTATTTAACTTAAAGATTATACAATTTTTTAAAACTTTAATACATTAGTAACACTTTTAACAGAATAAAAACTATAAATTATTTACTTACTGTTCACGTTTGGTTTATTCTAACATTTTTAACAACACACGTACATATATATGCGTGCATTACTGACTTTAACTGTGATAGTATATTAAGTATGCTTTCAGATATTACGTAACCAAACTAGCTTCATTTTTTTTTATTTGTTTATGTAATTAACATCTATCACTTTTTATCAGTTTAACTACGAAACTAATTTTTACTTTTTATTCGGTAATAAAAATAAAATAAAAATTAGTTTAATAGTTAAATGATTGATGATTCAAAACTGAACAATGTTAATTATGGTATTAAACAAAAAAAAAGTTCTTTTGATTATAATATTTGATAGCAGTATAAGAGGCTATAATTTAAGAACACTTCAACGGATTTTATTAGGGAATATGTGGCTATCAATGTTGACGATTGGAATATGTTTCTTCATACTTGCATTCTGTTCACTAGTCAAGTGATTATGTCAGTGTACTAGGAATGGCGTTGCTTTTATTGAAATAATATTCGACGCATACAAATATATGCATATTCCACACAAAATATATCAACTATTTAGTAATTAAGGTAGTGAGAAAGCCGAAATTACAAATCATGGAACCATGATGACGACGCCATTTCCAAACGTTGTACTTTTAGCCTTCTGAATGGGCGAATTTCTTTAAGATGTTTACCATCAGAAGCGATTTGATCACCTGGCAACATCCCTTTGCAAGGAAAATGTTGAAAAGTGCGAACGCATAGAGCATCATTAGACATTCTAAACATTAAAGTTTAAACAGTTGCTGGCATTTGTTTATACAAAATTTCATATGATGGTAATGTGTGGGTTTACCACACAGATCTTGCAGTTTTTCAGTAGGAAAAAAAAAACAACTAACAATGAAATAAATTTGACCAATCATGCGTGATGTTTAGAAAAATGCAGCAAAGTATACAGTTGTAAGGAACTTAGATACAAATACTGCATAACGATGTTTACAATTGCCAGAAACCTTGGGTGACTCTTTCAGAAGTAGAGGTCGACATGGAGTTTTTTTTTTGTGTGTGTGTGTGTGTGTCTTATCGCACGAACTGATAATTCCGGAAAGAGCGCTTTTGTTATCATGAATTCTTTTATATAGCGGGATTGGAACAATTTACTTGTTCTTCTGAAGATATACAGGGTGATTCAAAATTCCACGTACAAACTTTGAGGGGAGGTAGAGAACATCAAAATCAACTATATTCACATAGGAAAGCATGACCGGGAAAAAAGCAAGACAGAGCGCTGTCGAACAGCACCACCTATCACAAAGTGATAGGTGACGCTGTTCGACAGCGCTTCAGGTGAGCAATTGGTGATTCCTTATTCAATCTTTCGACGTCCTACAGAGAAATTGCGTCGTTTTATGAACGCTGAAATAGCAGACATGCATCTCGTTTACGGGTTAGCTGACGGTAATGGACGAGCCGTTGTACGAATGTATCGCGAAAGGTACCCAAACAGACGTATACCGCATCACCAAATGTTTGCGCATTTGCATCAGAATTTGTGTGACTATGGATCATTCAGGGATCGTAGGTATGATAGTGGGCGGCTACGATCGACGCGAAATCCCGCCATGAAAGAGGAGGTGTTGCATGCGATGGACAATAATCCAGAGACAAGCACACGTGCCGTCGTCTCTGCTATAGGAGTATCTCGATCCAGTGTACTGCACGTTTTGCACTCTGAGTCCTTACATCCATTTCATCTGCAACGGGTCCAGTTACTGATGGTCGAAGATTATCTTGGACGTGTGGAATTCGCGCAGTGGTTTCTGCAGAAAAGTGCTGTAGAGCCGGATTTTCCACTTGTGTTTTGTTCACGGATGAAGCTTCATTTACTCGCGAAGGGGTCTTCAATCACCACAGTGATCATGTGTGGGCCCATGAGAATCCACATGCTGTGCGATCACATGCTGCATAACAACGCTTCGCCATTAATGTATGGGAAGGTATCGTCGCTGACTGTTTAGTCAGCCCATACCTGTTACCACCCCGACTGGACTCCCAGAAGTATCGGACCTTTCTGGAAGAATTTTTGCCGGATTCACTGAACAATGTTCCAATGACTGTGCATCGGCAGATGTGGTTCCAACACGACGGGGCTCCAACCTATTTTAGCATTTCTGTGCATCAGTATTTGGACATGTCCTTTGGGGCTCAATGGATCAGGTGAGTGTGGACCCCACGCTCATCTGATTTATCGAGCATTGATTTCTTTCTGTGGGGAATACTTAAAACCACAGTGCACGAAATGCTTGTTGCCTCTCACATGGACCTGGTGGCAAGAATCGCCATCGCCGCTGTTAATATCCAGGAAACTTCAGGTATTTTCGAAAATATACGGCAATCAATGCGTCGTCGGTGTCTGGCATGCATCACTGCTAATGGTCGTAACTTTGAGCACCTGATGTGGAACCATATTATGTATACAACTACTATTGAACTGTTTAGTTACGCCTAATAAATTTTTTACACTGCTTACTGCCTTGTGTCATTTATGTATCTTTGTGTCCCTGTTAGTACCTTCCGGTGGCGTTTCTGGTCACGCTTTCCTATGTGAATATGGTTGATTTTGATGTTCTCTCCCTCCCCTCAAAGTTTGTACATGGATTTTGAACCACCATGTATTTCCTGGATGTAGCAAAAAACTTCATTCCCTAGAAATAATGCTCCATCTGAGAAAAAAAAAAAAATATATATATATATATATATATATATATATTGACTATGATGAATTATGATTATGATAGTGAAAAAATAATGCAAAAATAATATTTTTATTTATTGTTACTGTTAACAAGAAAAAAGAATAATGATATTTTAAATTAAAAAACAAAAATCAGCTAACACCTTTTTATTTCCATATAGGGAGTAGGCGAGGCCGTATTAGCCCTATCTAACTTTTGGAGACTGAGTGGGCAGTTCAATCTCCACTGGTACTTAATCAGAGATAGCTGGCCCAAGGCTATCACTAATTAAGCATCATGCAGTGAAGAGAATGGCTCAACAAGTGTCGCCATCTCGTGGTCCCTAACCCTAACACAATATATTTAATATCTGAAATAATGTGGGTTCTACGGTCGATTTTCTTGAGTTTACTGGATGAAAAACCCGAGTTTCCGGGAGAAAAAACCTGCTTGCCCGTGCCAGAGATCGATTAACTCGGGAACTCGTCGAAAACAGGCTTAGAAAAATTTTCTCTAGTCGCCGACTAGCCTTGAAACCAAGTCTTCCTTCGTGCGGTCAAGCGCAGTGGTATGCAAACGCCACATCCACTGAGCTACACAGGCTCATTATTGAAATATAAAATAGAAATAAAAAATTTTCATTTATAAAGATGGTGTGTGTGCGTGTGTGTGTGTGTGTGTGTGTTGTCATGGATTTTTTAAAAAAATAAATGAGTGAATGAATGAATAAATAAATAAATATTATTTATGTTTTAGATGGAGCATTATTTTCTGAGAGCGAATTTTTTTTTCCTCTTGGAAAATTTGCCGGAGCGGAAAAAAAATCTATCTAGGACGTCTCTCATCTTTATGAAACACAAGAACTAGTGTTCCAGATCTTAGAAATTCCCTTGTTAGACCTTATGCAGGATATCTTCGGATGGGGGACGAGGGACACAATAAAATATAGTTATTGCTAAATGTAATAATTATTATTAACCGCTACCTCTCCTCTACAAACACCTCCCTCCTTTGAAGTTACAGAAATGGGACGTGCATTGCGTGAATATCACAACTTTCCATGTTGGAGACACGTCTCCTGCAGTCTTAGCATTCTAATCCTGTCACGTAGGGGAAACTTTATAGGTCTTTCTAAGACCACGTTATGTGATTAGTTCCTCAATGAGCATCAGTACTCTTCTCCTCCCTTTATGAGAGGGAAAAGCAAGATCTGATCTGCAATGATTCCATTTTATTTAGCGATTATTGTGATGGACCACATACTAAACATAGCAATTTCAGTATAGTAATGTTTTGAATGATTCTTTTGTATTTAAAGGAGAAGACAGCCATTCTCCAGTCTCTCAAGGAAAGAGCAGACGTATGCTATGAAATCCTAAACAGTGTGGAAGGTTTAAGATGTAACAGAGTGGTCGGTGCAATGTACGTTTATCCGGAGATTCTCCTTCCGCCGAAAGCTATCGAAGCAGCTAAGGTAAGCACGTGCATGTTAGTTAGTTATTCGCATGTGACGTCATTTTTAACGCCGTATGGTCACTCTCTTACCTCATTGGGTTTTGGGAGTGAAACCTTATGCTAGAAGAAGTGGTAGGGTAGCAGATGCCCTTTCCACAAAGAGTTAGTAGGACAACCACTAACATCCATTCCCCTAGCGGGATTGTAACCCGTAGCCTCTTGGTTGGAGAGCGCCAACCACTCGGCCACCCAGGCCAGCACTTGCATGTTCTATACACATTTTACATTCTGTTTCTTTTGAAATATAGACCTTCCAAGTGGTGGAAGATCTATATTTGGAAGGTTCTGGGAGGGAAATAGCCACGTTGAGAAATTTCTTTTCCTATTTTGATAGCATGAGAAAGAAAAATATTTCTGCCAGTATATTCAAAAGAATATGTTTAAAATTAACTTTCAGTATTTTGTGTACGTCATACTAATCATGAACATTCTTCTTCGAAATGTTAGGAGCTATTTTCATTTTCATTTTTGTTTTTTTTTTAAGCTACGGACATTTTGCAGTATCGATAACTTTTAACCAACAGAATATGTTAGTTCGGTAATCCGACTGCTTTCACACTTATAACTAAACTTCTAAAAAACGTAAAACCCAGTAAGGTTTTAGTTTTATTTGATTACAATTGCAGGTGAACTTTTAGGACTAATTTCTCTTTCAACGGTAGTGATATATCTTCGCTACAATCAATGACGACAAATCTTGCTATGACGTCACGTGTGATGTAATCATAATGTAATATAGATTAGTAAAATAGAAGCATGTATTTAAATCCTTAGAAATTTTGGATAGGTAAAATGACAAAATACAAGTGAATGAACGGGATTTTGCGCAAGCAAAAACGAATCAAGTTTAATTAACGAAACGTGACAGTAAGTGTTTTACAAAAACCGTGATCGCGATCCTCAGTGTGATATACAAATCAAGGACATCACTGACTCCCTTACTTCACTTACTGTACTTATTTTATAATAAACGAGGTTCAGATCTCGATTTTTACACCTATAATGCATATTACATTAAAGTAGCATATTGCAGTTTGGATGTTTTTCTCCGAAAAACCTCAAGTTTCCAACTGCCATCGCAATGGTCACACCTATTGCAAGTGAAAAGAACAGGTTTCCCTCTCCAAATGTAATAGAAAAACAATTATATAAAAATACACCATTTTAGCCCACTTTTAAAACTTTTACATTAAATTGAAAAAGATGAGGCACTAAAAATGTAATTGTTAAATATGAACATAAAATATGCCTTCAAAGAGAAATCTTATGAAAGAGAAAACTAATGAAAATTTTAGCATATATGAACTTTAATATACTAAAATTTTTCATACCATATATTCAATTAAAATTTTATCAGAGGATATTAGACGCGAGAGAACGTATATGTAACGTTTTGTTTCAGCATTAGTTAACCCTTTCAACATAACGGCTAAAGATAAAGCTAAACGTTTTCGTTTTTGGAGAAATGATGACATTATTTGTAATCTCGGGTTTAGGTTTAAGATCACTGATTCGGTTCATTCACCTCACTAGCTTGAAACTCATTTCATTTCTGAATTATTGATTTTATTTCTTAAAAATATATTCATAGAAAAAATTCAAAGTATGTGGGGATGTTCTGAATATTACAAATTCTACATACTAACGTTGTCGAGTATTTATTCACAAAAACGGTCAATTGCTCAGCACTGATACTTTTTAAAGGAAGTGATTTTCTTTTCAGTGAGATCAGAAAATCAAATTTGGAATGCTGGAGAGATTAAGGCATTCTTTGCTTCAGACCACAGATTTACTTAACTTTTTTTAATTCATAGGCTAATCCATACATTGACAGCATTCTCACGAAAAGTACCTGGAGAACAGTGACGAATTCTCCATGCTTGCTATGCAAGCTCATTAATTGAGAAAGAAGTAATATTTATTTGTTAATAAATGCATTCAGTAATAAGCATTCCATTTAGGCTTCTATTTTTGTAGACAGAAGAGTAGACAGTAGACAGAAGCTTGCGCGGCAATAATTGAGCTTTGCGTTGTGTATCGAAGGTCGATGCTTGCTCGTCTAGTCAAAGCTACCTTGGCTTGCTCGGTTATAGGAGCTTACAGGTCCTCGCAGCAGCACTGTGATTTCATGCGCGCATAGCCATTTCACGTCATCTCACTCTGTTGCTTAAACACAGGCCATACGCAGTCAGGGTAGCTCTAGCCAGTGAGCTTCAGTCAGCCTTTACAAGTGTGCGCATTGCTTATGAAAATGAAGTTACAACCAACATTTTATGAAGATATTATTGACCAGTTAATAAAGAAGAATCGCATGGTAGGATTTGTATTCAAGTAGCTAAATTGAAAAAGATAGAATATCATTTGTAAAATAAATGTTGTGTTTGTATGATTAAATGTACATAAATTTCTAAACATATAGTTTTAAATGGTCAGTAATTCATTATTCCGCTAATAAGACTTCAATCACACCTCTCACTCCCTGATTGATAACAAGAGCAAGCGTGAATTTCAAGACCAACATTCGCCCCTGCTGGAGAATTAAATAGCCCTGTTAATAAATATATTGTAGACTGACCATTTCTACATTTTCTTAATCAGCAGTTTCACACGAAAAAATCGTTCACATAGCATTTAACTAAACCCGGAAAGAATGCAGAAAATATCTATAGCTTGAGTTGAGATAAACTAGAAGCAACCTTAAAACCCAAACTCAGTCAAATATTCTTTTTCAATTAGGCTCGTGGTGAAGAGCCAGATGAATTCTATGCTATGGAACTTCTGGAGTCTGTTGGTATTTGTGTTGTTCCAGGATGTCTCTTTGGGCAGAAACCGGGGACCTATCACTTCAGGTATGGTAATGTGCGTGCTTCTCCAAATAGGAATTAATCTTATTCTATTTATAAGACTTTATAACAAATGTAAATTATTTAAATAACTAAATTAAATTAAATTTAGTTGCTGGTTTGGAATTAGATCGAACGAGATAAAAATAAAATTGGAGATGAAGTCTCGGGATTTTGAAATATGATTCGGAAATTGCTATGGTTCGGAATTGATTGAAATAGAGGCTTCTGTCTTAATAAAAACATTTTAAAAAATAATGAAGACTAAAGAATTATCCTTAGCCACTATCTGTGTATCAGAGATTTACAGCTCAATAAAACCTTGCTGGTCATAATTTCCACTTCTTTCTCGCAGGTGGCGCTTTTTTGTAAATCAAAATTTTATGAAGTCGGTGCTTTCTTTAATTAATCGAAATGCATGTTTTTTGTAAGTTAATTTGGTAGCATGGTTTTTTTTCGGATTTATGAAAGTGATCGTGTGATAAAATGATCATGCTTATATAAATTTAATGTTTTTTTTCTCTTAATCAAGGTTCCTAATGCCTGAATGCTGTATTTTCAGGTTGACATTCTTGCCCCAGATGGACAGACTGAAAATCATTTTGGATCGAATCAAACAGTTTCAGATACAGTTCATGGAAAAATATAAATAGTGAGACTTCTCAAGTCCTTCTAGCTCATTAAAATAGTACGATGTGATGAATTAGTTACGACAAGAGTCAGAGTAAAGTTTAATATTCGAAGTCATTGAGATTAGGCTAGCCAGTACCTGTTTCACTACATAATTTTCATAACCGTCCGCCTAGCCGAGGTCTTTAACATCGAAATATGTGTTAGTATTTACGACTGCTGGTTTGTAATTTAGAATAAGTTCATAATATTAAAAAATATAATCCCAAGATGTGATCTCCATGATGAAATTGCAAAATGACTGTCAGTAGATGAGCGGTTCCTTTCTCCCCACGCCCATCTCTAACGTATCTTTTCCAGTTATAGTATTTATGTTTTTGTTTTGTTTTTTATTGATGGCTGCTACCTAAATCAACATGAAATCCGAATCTAAAATAAACAACAACAACAAAAAGGTTTCAGACAGTTTATTCCATAGTAATCGTTAACGCTAGCTATTACAGTTAATAACTTAAACTCGAGTTCATTTACTTTCATTGGACGCTAAAGGTGAAATAATCGGAAAAACCTGGTACGAGTGAATCGGGCAGATTCTGAAGCACAGAAAGTGTTGAACCGATTTGTTCACATGATGTTCAGATGCTTTACAATTTGTGGATTGAAGTCATTTGCAAGGCAGCCGAGCAGTCGTCTCTTCGAAGTTAGTTTGGTTTCAATGCTGAAAATATTTTCATAATAACGTGTTTCGAATGTGTTTAGGAGTTATTTTTATACTGTGATCGAATGTTTCAAAAAATAAAATAAAATAAATAAAACTCAGGTGGAGTCTTCATCATCCTTTGCCAACTTAGCAATTTAATGTCGACACTTACAAGTATATCTAAATATTCTGCTGCTGCAGTCATGTGTAATGAAAAAGCTTATTAGTTTTTGCCACTGTCTTTAGGATAAACCTAATCATCTAGCAATTAAACTTTTTGTGGCATAACAGCAATGCTTTGGGAAGAATAGTTATCTGGAGAATATGTATCGGTTTAAAGAGGAAGAATAATAATTCGTTGCATTTTGGCCTCTTCAAATCACAATTATGCTCAATATCTCAATAAAATGTAAATAACTGTATAAAGACGTTTTCAGATTAAAATTCAGTGACTCACATCTTAGATCTCATTTGCTTGTATTAAAGAAAATTTTCTGTTCCGTACTGAATAACAAATGTGATTAGTGCAAACACCCTTCGCATAACCCAGAGGGGGAAAAAGCTTTCGTCGCGATCGTGTATTCTTCAAGATATCTTGTAATATGAAGAAATATTTATTCTTCGTGTCCACCCCAGCCACGACGGGTAGCATCATTATCTTTTTTTCTCATGACTTTAAAGTCATGACAGGTTCTTTTAACTGCAATAAAAAGAAAATGAGATCGATAGACTGGTAACACTTTTTGGAATTATGCAAAATGATCTTGTACACAATATCTGCCAGTTGTCACTACAAAGACAATTGTCATTTCCTAGTATGTATTGTGAATGTCTTTTTAATAAAGTAGTTTGATACTATTGAGTGTTTAAACTTTATTTTACTATAACTGTAAACCATTGCTTAAAAACTGAAAGTTTGACCAGACAAATATCACATCAACTATTAACCTTGAAGAAGGTAGAGACATCACAGTCTGAGAATCGTCCTAATTGAATTAATCGAATTCATAGTGAGTACAGATATCTTCATGTTTTCTAAACATCTGAATCTCGAATGGATTTCAAGACCAGGTAATCGGCTTCCTGTCAACTTCATTAGTGCAAAGTTTGTTAACCTGCTACGTGTTGTCAATATTTTCATATGTCTGTGACATGAAAATTTACTCAAATATTAAAAAGTAAACTAAACAAACTCACTAAGTTTTATGTAGCAATTTTAAATTGAACAAAATAATTTAATCTCAAGAGAAAAAAGCACAAATGTTACCATTATTGTAGTATTATTATTATACAATTGTATAATATATTTGCATAACACAATTGTACAATTACACAGTACACAATACAAAATTACACAGTTACATAATACACAATTGTACAATACAATACAGTTGTATTATTATTATAATACAATAATAGCAACTGAAAAAAATCTAACTGGGGCCCCTACTGATCAATTCTTCTACGACACACAACGACCATCAATGGCATCTACCACCAACAGTTTTTTTTTTTTTTTTGTAAATTACGTGCGTTCCGATATGCCTGTACCGGAATGAAAAACCCCAGTTTCCGGAAGAAAAAACCTGCTACCTCCGTATGAGATCGACCAATTCACCTTCAAATATGAAAGCCCATCTAAAGATTTCTCTTTCGTAACGACGAGAATCGAACTTAGGCCTTTCCAATCGAAGGGCGCAACTGTCGTTCTTCCAATTGCGCTACGGGGAAACTTATGCTATGTTGCTTGTAATTCGATAAAATGAAGGTGACGATAATAGTCTAGGGATCTTCAGAAGAACATGTATGGGACGGAACACCTAAAATTGACTCAATTATAAGATGGTACACCAAGTTTATGAATGCAGTGTGATAGAATCGCAAAGGCGTGTGTTAGAAGGATCATGTTGGTCGCGGTCGAGACCTTGGCGTTCCCCCACCTTGCTGAGGGGAAAGTTTTGAGGAAGAGACTCCACTTTAAATCATATAACCTTCAGCTCTTACAGCAACTGTGAAGTGGCAATAAGGAGAAACGGATAGCATTTTGGGAGATCTGATTTGGATGCGACTCTTAATGAATGCCTTGTTTTCATTGTTGAAGTTACCTTAAATTTCTCCTGAATGTTCGCATCTTGGATCTAAGCATGTGCATGCTGTCGCGTTTTCAGAAAGATGAATTTTCGCCTAATTTCCGAGAGGCTGTGGAACATTTTTGGACTCAAACCATTTGGGAGCTAAGAAAGGATGAGCAGGACTACCTAGATCTCCAGGCCTAAGGTTATGAGACTTCCTTCTTATGGAGATACTAAGGTATCTCGATAAGAAGCCGTTTCTTTAGTCCTTAAATGAACTTCGAGAGCGAATTGCATTAATAATTGCCGATGTCAATCAGTCAACATTGAATACTTATCCAATTACATCAGAGAATAGTGAAGAGTTTTCTCATTAAAAGGAGAAAAGCCTATTTATTAAACTCCCGCATCAGGCCACAGATTGAGAATAGTGAAGATTGCATGCGTTATAAAATTAAAAAAAAAAAACTGATTTATTTTATAAACTCGATATGCGATAGGTTACAAAACATATGGCACATCGATGGCGTATGTGGGACAGTGGTGAAGTAAAAAGAAAGAACCGGATATGGTTCCTGAATAGATGAAGGTTGTATTTTTTATGAAAACAATGAGGAAGTATGTTCTTCAAAATCAAACAAGAAGAAGATAAGGTAATCCGTCGTAAAATTAGAGAAGATAAGGCAAGTTTCATTCCTGTTTAGCACTTTACAGCCCTTTAAGTTAATCGCATTGTTATTTTAACAATGAGCATGTTTTAACTGAACAACAACGCCTCATGAATTCTAACACAACAAACAATTAATAAACTGACAATGCACATGATGCCAAGTGTTTTCTTCCTTTATTATACAATTTACAAGAGGTTAGGGACTGTTAGGATTTGAAATGACAAAGTTTTAATTGCTTTACGAGTTTAAAATAGGTTAGGTAATTACATGTAATTTAATTCGATAATTTTACTTTCAAATTGTACGGATAGTCATATCCAATTTCTATTTTGTTTCACATGGTAAGTGAAGAAATATTTCAGAATAATAGAAGTCGGTGCCCTCGCTCCCTTCCCCCAATTCATCGAAACTCCAAAGCTACCTCTTACTGTTACCAAAAGACTTCATTCTCATATCCACTTAGAGGAAGAGGTGAGTTGAAACTGTTTATCACTCGAAATCTGTAATATTGAATTATTATTTTATATTAAAACTGTTAATTGCTGATATTGAAATTCGCAAAATTAAAAATATATAATTTATAAATTTATAACTTTACAATTTACTAGTTTAAATCTCCTGTTTCTATATTCGAAAAAGGGGAACGAAATTGCCATGAACATTATTGAGGAATAAATCTTTTGAAGAATGCATATAAAATTTATAATCACGTAATTAACAGAAGTTAATTACAAATATTTTTCATATTCTCTTAATGGAATAATAAAATGGATTCAGGTGTGGTAGATGATGCATTTAGTGTAAAAACAAATTACAGAAAAACACCGAAAGTTTAATTTAGAAACACAAATAGCGTTTATTCACCATGTAAAGGCATTCGATCATTTTATAAGAGAACGCTTTCACAAATTTTGTAGTGATATCCAAAACAATTTGTAAATAGGTAAACGAACTAAACAAATAGAAATAAGAAAAAGTTAATTATTATATATAGTTTTCCAGGCTTCTCTGTTTTGAGCCAGTTATTTCTCGTGGGGGGGAGGAGAGAGAGAGAGAGAGAGAAATTTGTAAATAGGTAAACGAACTAAACAAATAGAAATAAGAAAAAGTTAATTATTATATATAGTTTTCCAGGCTTCTCTGTTTTGAGCCAGTTATTTCTCGTGGGGGGGAGGAGAGAGAGAGAGAGAGAGAAATTTGTAAATAGGTAAACGAACTAAACAAATAGAAATAAGAAAAAGTTAATTATTATATATAGTTTTCCAGGCTTCTCTGTTTTGAGCCAGTTATTTCTCGTGGGGGGGAGGAGAGAGAGAGAGAGAGAGAAATTTGTAAATAGGTAAACGAACTAAACAAATAGAAATAAGAAAAAGTTAATTATTATATATAGTTTTCCAGGCTTCTCTGTTTTGAGCCAGTTATTTCTCGTGGGGGGGGGGAGGAGAGAGAGAGAGAGAGAAATTTGTAAATAGGTAAACGAACTAAACAAATAGAAATAAGAAAAATTTAATTATTATATATAGTTTTCCAGGCTTCTCTGTTTTGAACCAGTTATTTCTCGTGGGGAGAGAGAGAGAGAGAGAGAGAGAATCTGTGCTGATAAGCTGGTTCATATACTGGCGGAATGGTTTAGTTGGTCTTCCTCTCCGTCTTTGTACATTTGAGGGACGTATAAAAATAAGATGTCGTAGTTGTCTCAGCTGATGTCCAAGCCAATCTAATTGACGTCTGTGTTGGTTTCAATCAAGGATTTTTTGTTTGCCTCTTCGAAAATAGTGGAATTACGAATATGATCCTTCCAAGAGCAACTGATTAACAGTCTTAAGCAGGTTGTATTGAAGTTATTAATGATTTTATTACATTTTGGGTGGGAACGTTTCATGTTTCTCAACCATATAAGAAGAAAGCTTGAGAGATCGCTTTGTAAAGACTAATTTTTGTTTCCTAGGTAATGGGGGAGGGGGGCGATTTCCATATATTTCTTAGATTCCTGTGTTGATTGAGAACTTAATATTTTTTAATATTATGTCATTTACAGTATTATTTATATTTGAGCCTAAGTAATTGAAGTCTAAGTTTTCTAAAGGTTGGCTGTGTTCTGTAATTATGTAAATTTATAAATTTACAATTTACAAATTGTAAATTGTAAATAAATCATGATGATGATGATATCCAAAGCACAGGCTATTCAAGTGTTGGAAGTTTATTTTGCACTTAGTTAGACTATAATAAATTTGGTTTAATCCTTTATCCAAGTGTAAGCAAAGTTTGAAAATATCTTCAGGACTGAGGCAACTCGTGGTAAAAGTGGACCAAGCTCTCATCACTTGCGGACATGTGTAATGCTATGCATTAAGGGAAGGGCTACTACCCAGACCGGTTTCGACCTTTATTGAGGTCTCGTCAGTGGGACCCAGAGGTGGTGATACTAAGGCAGAAGCAATGGAGAGTCATATTTACCTATGCGAGTTGCCTTTTGGCAACTCGTTATAGGTAAATTGCCAGAAAACTTGTCTAACACAACGGAATTCGTTGGCAGGTTCCAGCCACAGGGTGGACAGTATCTACACTTTAACCCGATGTAGATTCTAATCTCACTATAGCATGGACATTTGTGAGTGTCCTCAGGTGGCAGTCGATTTTTGTCACTTAGTCTAAGATTTACCCGTCTGTTGGTCGAATGCTACGCATATCCGCTCGGGTTCGAAGCATTCTCGAGAATTCAGATATATCTATATACATAAAACTTTTTTTTTCTTTTTTTTTCCGGTTAGGAATATAGATTTGCATCGATGATTGATATCTTTATCTATTTAGAATATTTTCTTTTTTTTTAAATTTAATTTTATTAATTTTATTCTTCATTTTCAAGTGAGAAAAAAGGAAAGAAAGAATACAAAAATTAGATTTTTTTGTTTTTCGTTCTTTTGGTTCTTTTATTACGTTGTGGTGTCATTGCCATGAAATAGATTGCTAAATATGAATATTTATTTATAAACGACAATTGGTACTAAAATTAGTGAGTACGGCTTTAAAAACATTTAAAATATTCGTTATTAGATAAAGCTTGCTTCATACCAAGTGCAGTGCAGTTATCAAACAGTGTCCAAAGAGATTCTCGGAAAATGTGTAGTTCTTCCAAAAAAAGTAGCAAATCTTAAATCCGGTGTTGTTGTGTATTTGAATTACTTTGTACACAATGCTTTCCTTAAACCAACTGCAATATTTAGATTCCAAAGCAATAAAGATAAAAATGGCGTCTGCTATAGATCCTCTTACGGGATGATAATCAACTTAAATTTAATTCATTTTTCTAAAAATTTCGTCGGGGAGTATAAACATTCATCGCTCACATTTCTGTTTGTGGGCAATACAACTGTCAGAACTTCAATGGCGGATTTACTTTTTGGAGTTAATACGGCAAACCTTAGAGTGTTGATCAAATAAGATCGTTGGTTACAACTTAAGGTTTTTAAACTTTGCTATAACCGTCGATCTGAACTCTGTCACTTGCATCATTAAAGTACTGTACAAAGAAGAAGAAAAAAAAAAGAATACCAGAGTGCTTATCTGTTTTTGCATGGTGATTAGGGCCAATTTTATCATTAGGCGAACCTAGGCAACCGCCTAGGGGCCATTCCGTCTAGGGACTTCAATATCTAGGGAGAGATATTGATGGAACAGATTTATGTAGTGAATTTACAAATAATAACAAGGCGAATCCATAAAATACTTCCTCATTAGATGTCCTGTCATATATACGCAAAAATAATTTAGAAACTAGTGTTCCAAATGTGTTTATTGCTCTGAGAATTTTTTCGACATTGCCAGTATCGGTAGCAAGTTCAGAAAGGAGTTTCTCAAAAATTAAAACTTAAAAACTTATACTCCTCTACGATGGCGATTCACTGGTCTAGGAGTAATATCTATAGAGCATGAAATTGCATCTACAATCAATATAGATGAATTAATTCAAAACTTTGCCAAAGCAAAAGCCAGAAAGATTAATTTTTCGTAATTTTTTTATTTAAGATGTAATAATTTTCTTGCTATACATATATGATTAGGAGTAATCATATATGTATACAAATGTATTGGTTTTGATTAATAAATTTTTTTAATGTTCATAATGATATTATTTTTATAAATATCCACGTGTGTACGTGTGCTTCTGTGAGTATGACAAAAAATATATAGAGAGATAAAGTATAGGGGCGCCTAAATTTTCTTTGCCTAGGGGTATCAAATACTCTCGGATCGGCCCTGATGGTGATGTATGTTCATTTTCAGTCTGCAAACTTTAAACATAGCTAAACACATGAAATATATCCTGTTAAATATTCCAATTAATGCTACGTGATACATTACTTGAAGTCTATCAAGAACAATAATCAGCAAGATGTCTTTTAGTAGTATATTCAAATTTGAAATTTGAAATTTGATACTTTCCTCAAGCGGTCATTCTATTTGTTACTTCCTCTAAAGTAACATTCCAAATATCATCATTTGTAATCGGTCAGCTTTATGAAATACCTCTTAATTTATTTGTGATTTACTGAAACTGTAATTTAAATTATTACGAAAACGAAATACTTGAAAAAAAGGAATTGAAATAATGGAAAATCAAATTAATTTCTTATTTTATTAAAATATAAATAAATTAAAATTTTGAATTGTAGATTAGAAAAATGATAATCGAAATAAAAATTCAATGCATAAATCATAAAGTACCTATCTCGGAACTACAGTGCTTTTCTATTAGAAATGTTATGCTGCCGTTTCATAGGAAATGAAGAAGTGTTTCTCCTAGTTTACCTTTTTTTTTCTTTTTTTTTTTTTTAAAGATAAGAAACATTTTATTTCTTTTTAGCTAATTCTCCTGAGTTGTTCAACATGGAGAGTAAATCCAAGAAACAAACCAACTGCACGAGACACAAGGTTCGGACGCCACCAAAAATAAGAATGCTTTCACAGCCTCCACTAACTGAAGAGATATCCAATGAGGAGATTCCCAGGTAAACTTTATTCCTTATCTGTCAAACTTCAGGTTCAGTATGCGTGAAAAATATTCGAAATTTAGACAGAAGACTGAAAGTCAATTTTTTCTTCAGTAGTTCGAATTCAGGAACTTGGTGTCTCAGTGGATAGTACTGACGATATCCTTTGTTGAAAAGACTTGCTTGGAATCTCGTCTCTACTCCAAGCATTATCGGAATGGATTCTTTTGACATGCGCAGAAGTGTCGAAGGGCATCGTATCTGTGGGCGTACTAGCCAGGAAGGAGAACTTATATTCGCTTATGCCATCAATTTTTAGTCAAGTGCTATTGAAAATTCACAAGAAACTCCATTGAAATATCGCTTGAGTCTGGTTCAAAACTCGAAGTAGTCTTTCACTTTTCTCTGTCTTCAGTTTGAAGTTACTTCTATTTTATGGTTGCTCACTGTGTTCGTCACGGACTGTAAATCCGACTCATACTTTGCTCATTTTTGTTTCAACAATCTTGCAATACAAAAACAAGGTCACAATCATAAGTATAACCAGTATTTACTAGCTGAATAGCAAGAGATTCGTCTTTCTTTTTTTTTTTTCCATTAACGGATAAGCGTTTTTTATTAGCCAGCGAAGGTTGGTCGATTGGTAGAGCCTCTGCTACTAATGGCTCACAAAAGTTAAACAAGTTTGAGCGCGGTTAGTAGTTGGAAGGGTTCAATTGTTCGATGCTGTTAGCACACTCTCCCTCGATGAGTCTTTGGACTCCCTGTGGGTGTCACATAATAATAATAATAATAACATTTGTATCCTCATGTCGAAAAAAATCAGAGTTGTCTCTTTCATTCTTGGCGATACTTCTTGTCCGAGTAGCACTGTTGGATTCGTACAAATCTCACGGAAAGAACAACACTTGCCTATACACTATACATTTATAACTATGGAACAATTAGTTTGGGGATAGACCCTTCTCAACCCCCCCCCCCCCCAGCAAACACACGTTTTGGGGATAAGCTTCGCAACTTACTTAAATATCCCAGACTCGGATAAACAGAGACCAACAGCATTAACTTAACTTCATTACCGATTCATAACAAATAATACATAACTTTTTTTTCTGTTCCGTCTTCTTACAGTAATTACGATCATTGTTCATCTCCTTCAAGGAAAAATCTCTTCAGTCTTGAACTTCGATTAGTCATCGTTCTGTTTCATACTAACTACGTTCTCTCTACCGCTCTTGCCTTCAGTATTTTCCAGAAACTTCTAAAGTTTAAAGTAATTTTCTCCCTGCACAAATCTTTGAAAATTCAGAGCATCGATATATTTACTCACTTAGAGTAACTGTTTTTAATTTAAGATAATTAGCTTAAGTTTAAAAAAGTTGCTAAGTGAAGATAATTAGTTATATATTTATAGCACATAAGTCAAATACTGGTTGCCTGTTCTAAACCCACAATAACATTAGATTCCTATAAACGTACCATCACCCAATGCAGTGCTTTGAATAAATAACTTTGTTGCAGACATCGCGATAGTTCGAACACAAATTACCGAAATATTGGAAATCGAATATTCAACTCTGATTAATATAATACTGCACACAAATATCATACACACACAAAAAAAAAATAAATAAATATGTTAGATTGTACTGAAAAAATGATACAGTGTGGAGAAGTTGACTGCTTGAAAAGGATTTCATTTCATGTTATTTATTTTTTATTATGCTGTTTGTGTTGGTAAAACGATTTGAAATGCTAATAATAAGAATGCTTTTTCTCCCCTATAATCGGTCGTTTTACTGACAAAATTAAGTAAAATGGCCTACATCTATAGGACATATATAGCCAAAACACCGCCAGTTTCTTTTCTTTAACAGCGTCAAAAATGATAGTATGTGGTTAGCTCTTTATTTTTTATTTTATTTTAGTTTACTTTTTTTTTGTTTTGTTTTCTTTTCTTTTAGCATTGCAGATATCGTTCGGCACAAAAGACCATCAAGAGTAACAGCGCCTTTAGAAGACGAAGAAAAATCAGTAGGGAATGTCCATTTGCGCTTCCCCACATGTGGGTATCTTCACGTCTCTAATGATTTTAAGGAAGTGAAAGAGTCCGATCGGCTTATAACAGTCGATGAATCGCCCCTGGAAAGAGCCACTCTTCGATATATACCGACAATTTTCGACGGTGATGAATCATCTGAACGAAGACCGCGAAGGAATATTCCGAGTAAGACAGAAGAAATGAAGAAGAAAGCTGAGGTTGGTGAAATTGTTTTTGCTAAATCACATGTTGATATTTTACGATGTGCAAACTGATTCGGACAGCGCATTTCCTTCAATGTCCCGATCGTTCAGTACCTCATGTACTGCTCGGAATGTTTGATTATCCTTGTTGATGCTTTGAGAATTTCCCTTTCTACTTACTCCATTCTGATGGGAAAATTATTTAATCATTCTTCTGCCTGTTTGATGCGGAACGAAGATGGAAAAAGGCCAACACAACCACTTGGTAACTTCCACGATGCTAAATCTGAAGGAAAAAAAAAGGGGAAAAAATCCGGAAGTGTGCTAACACACAAGTAAATAACACGTTTTTACTTGTAGAGTATATCTACAATCATATTTCCTTTTTTATTTTGAGGAAAATTTGTGCTCAAGGTGATACGCTCTCAATACAGATACAAGTTGTATAAATACTAGTGGTATGTATTTCCTCGGAATGTCTTTCATTTGTTAAGATATATTAATAGAGGTCGAAGCCAAGTATTGTAGTTAATTACTGGCTCAAAAAACAAATTCGACTGTAAACTCGGGTTCTAGGTTGGATGTTATCGATCTACCATTTTCAATTCAATAAGGTCATAAAACAAGGTTGCAAAATTTGAAATGTTAAAAATTCAGTTACTGAAAGAACTAAAACAGTTTGAGAGAGAGAGAGAGAGAGAGAGAAAGGACCTTTTCCTCCTCCTCCTTCGTTGACACCTCTGAAGGTCTCATCAGTCAGCCAGCCATATGTTCACTGTAGTCATTTCTTGGGTTGCTTAAGGTACCCTGAGAATTTCAGCTTAATCGGGCATAAATGAAGGGGGGGGGGGAAACAGTGTGGGAAATGTTTCCTTCGCGATGAGTAAA
This sequence comes from Typopeltis vanoorti, assembly GCF_054136105.1. Lineage (NCBI taxonomy): Eukaryota > Metazoa > Arthropoda > Arachnida > Uropygi > Thelyphonidae > Typopeltis > Typopeltis vanoorti. The sequence goes on along the minus strand of NC_143553.1, from coordinate 35,314,378 downwards.
ACTCACGTCGTTCAACTGATTCCGATCAAATTTAAAATTTTGTTGTCCTTCGCTAAAGGTACACTGAAAATTTCACCTCGATGAAACAAAATATAAGACGATTATAGAGTCTGAATTTCCCCCTTCCTTCGCAGACTCCTAAATAAATTGCAACGACCGATTTCGACTAAATTTCAAAAACAGACTTAAAAAAAAAAATTACTGATGTTCATCTAAGAATTTCAGCCCAGTCGGAATATTATGAACGGAGAGGAGTAATATACGAGTATTGTGGAAGCGGTACATGCTCGAATTTAGTCAACTTGTTTGTAAGAGTAGTGATTGCGGTAAACCGAATTATGGACAGACTGAAAAATCAATCCTTCTCCGCTTAGAAAAACACCAGAGAGAGAGATATCTTACAGCAGAATTAGGGCCAGTGCCCTGTCCAGCCATGTATTGTTCTCTGCAAACAAGAATGATGAAGGTCTGCAGCATCAAATACACTGGGATTTAACAACCAACGTTCACAGATATTATGACGAACTAGAGAGACGAATTCTAGAATCGAAAGAAATAGTTCCTGACGTCTCCCAGATGAATGCAGCCTAAGCTACAGTTTGCCAGACTCTCACAGTTCTGCCATTCAATATTGGCGCACAGGCGATTTCACACGCGCGCATGTGAGTGGCGCTTCAACTAGAACTCAGTCGCCCATTTAAACTTTATTTACAGTTAATTGTCATGTTCCGTTTATTAGAAATGCAATGCTTTTATCGTCTTTCTGTTTTATATATTTTTATGCTGTTACACCTGACGAAGTCGGCTTTCCGAGGAAACTAGTCGTGTGATTTATTAAAGTTTTGATTTGAATATCCTCGGCGTTCAGTCATTAAATAATTAACAATATATATATATATATATATATATATATATATATATATATATATATATATATATATATGTATATATATATATATATATATATATATATATATATATATATATATATATATATATATATATATATATATATATATATATATGACAGAATGATCATTGACTCGGTTAACATACATAGTTTTATGAAAAATATTCAATGACTAGAACCGAGATTTAATTAAAAAGGTTTTAATATAAACACACTACTAGTTTCGGCCTGTAACAGCCTTCTTCAGGTGACATTATAAAAGAAAAAACACTAAACATTGAGGGTTAAAAGACTATGAACATCATAGACAGTCTTTATACATAATTAGCATTAAATTACGTTTTAATGCTAATTATGTATAAAGACTGTCTATGATGTTCATAGTCTTTTAACCCTCAATGTTTAGTGTTTTTTCTTTTATAATGTCACCTGAAGAAGGCTGTTACAGGCCGAAACTAGTAGTGTGTTTATATTAAAACCTTTTTAATTAAATCTCGGTTCTAGTCATTCAATATTTTTCATAAAAAAAAAAATATATATATATATATATATATATATATATATATATATATGACACGTACTATTAACTCGGGGTTGGGATATGTTCATTTTTTAAATTAACTGACTTAAACCCGAGAATTATAACACAATGACATTTATTTGAAAAAAACGCAACATGTTTCGTCAAAAATGACTTCTTCAGGCGATAAGAACATAGAAAGACAATAAAAGACACTTAAATTAACATTGACACACTCTAAAGCTATACAACTATAAAGCCATAATATTCGACTGTAAATTACAGTTATGAGCTTGAACTACAGTCCGAGTTAAAGTTCCATTGTTGTACACCTGTGCGTGTGTGGAATCACGCGATCTCCAGTATCTAATAGTAGAGTTGAAAGAGTCTGCCAAATTATAGCTAAGATTATTATTCAAATGAAAAGGGTCTAAGGTGATTTCCCTTGACTCTACAATGCGGCGCTCTATTTCATCATGGCTGATGTGTAGGTTTGAAGTCAATGTCCAATCTATTTCATGTTGGTGGCCTTCGTTGTTCATGTTTATTGAAAGCAGGACATGGCCCGACAGAGCTGTAGCTCTGGTTCTCTTATAGGCAATGTCTCTCTGATGCTCTTCGAGACGTAGTAAGATAGATTTTTCTGTCTGTCCATAGTAAGGCTTTCCGCATTCACAAGTGACCTTGTATACACCTGGGAATTGTAGAAGGTTGTGAGGTTGTTTATAGTTGTTGAAGCGTGATCTTATTTTTGGCAGAGTCGAGAAGCACGTTTTTATGTTAAACTTCTTTAGAATTCTGCTCAGCTTTTTGGATAGTGTGCTGATATATGGCAAGACGATATGACCTTTCGAGTCGTCCTGTGTCTCTACGTTGTTACGTTGGTGGCGGGATAATTGGAGTACTCACCGTGCATTACATTATCAAAACTTAAACAAACAAAAGCTAATCAGAAAATTCAACTTTCTCAAGTCAAAACAAGAAAGTTCTACCTTAAATAATTGTCACAGCAGTCTTAAGAATTTGGTGATTAACAAATCGTCATACGTGCTAAGTCCCGATGAAGAGAAAATTCTCGAAAAAGGCCTAAACTTTGTGTTAGCACCGAAGTGCATCCCTAAAGAATTACTTTTAACTAAGATGGAGAAGGCAGCTTCGCTACTTCCTACCGCAGACGCGAGTTTACTTCGGATCGAAGCAATTCTTGCAATCAACGATGCAAAACCTCCTTCTGATAATATATCCCCTAGTGAGAGACTTGCAATTAAAAATCTACGGATTAACAAGGACATTGTCATCTTAAAGGCTGATAAGGGGAATGCAACTGTAGTTCTAGATAAAATAGACTACCGAGAAAAAATCTTAGCACTGTTAAATTCAGATAATTATTTGGAAATTGAGAGAGACCCAACAAGAGAAATACACAATAGAACAAATAATCTCCTACAAAAGACCACAGAAATTCCACGGAATACACGGCTCTCCATCCGCTCTTTACACCCCCTCATTCCAAGGTTATATGGACTCCCGAAGGTACACAAAGAAAACTATCCACTGAGACCTATAGTAGACAGCATTGACTCACCCACATACAGGTTATCCAAATATTTGGCGTCATCGTTAAAAGCTTATGCGGGAAAATCTTCTTCTTATATTAAAAACTCAACAGATTTTGTCTCTAAAATAAAGGACCTAAAACTAAAATCTTCTGATATCATGGTGAGCTTTGACGTGGTAGCACTCTTTACCAACGTTCCGACACAGGACGTTCTCCATATTTTAAAAAACAAGATTTCAAATAAAATGTTCTCTCTGTTATCTCACTGTGTAAACTCTGGCTATTTTGAATTCGAAGGTAAACTATACAAACAGGTCAAAGGATTAGCTATGGGAAGCCCTCTCTCTCCTGTGTTAGCCAACATTTTTTTCGAGGACTTTGAAGAAAACGCGATCTCCTCTTTTACTTTAAAACCAAAAATTTGGCTTAGATATGTGGACGATATATTCCTCATATGGGAGCATGGTACTGAGAATCTTAACAAGTTCCTCGACCACTTAAACAACCGCCATCAAGATATAAAATTGACTATGGAGATTGAAGAAAATAGTTCCATTTGCTTCCTAGATGTTAAACTCACCAAGACGCCTGAATCAATTAAAGTCTCTATTTTTAGAAAGCCAACTCATACAGACAGATATTTGCATGCGTCCTCCCATCACCATCCAGCGCAAAAGTTGGGTATTATATCAACTCTAGCGAATCGTGCAAGATCTGTACTGTCAGATGAAGAAGAACTAAAAAAGGAACTACAACATCTTAAATGGACCTTTAAAAACAATGGCTACTCTCTAAAAAGTATTAACAACCAATTATCCCGCCACCAACGTAACAACGTAGAGACACAGGACGACTCGAAAGGTCATATCGTCTTGCCATATATCAGCACACTATCCAAAAAGCTGAGCAGAATTCTAAAGAAGTTTAACATAAAAATATATATATATATATATATATATATATATATATATATATATATATATATATATATATATATATATATATATATATATATATATGTATGTAGTTTTTAAAGATTAGAGATTAATTAATTGAGATATTCTATTTAAAAAGTAAATAGAATACTTTAGTTATAAAGCGAAAGCTATATTTCATTCAGTCAAATGGTCCTGAATACATCAGCTGATCGTTTATATTTGTGTTCCATAGGATAACAACTTTATTCTTCCTCGAGAACAACTTCCACCTTGTGGCGAGCCCTTGAACATTGTGAAGCGCAAAACAAATGGATGTCCCAGTCAGACTTCCATTTCAAGTGAGGTAAGTTTCGTAATTTGTGTAGTTTACTATTTTATTTCCACTGACAGCCTTTAGTACATCTAAAGGCTGTCAGTACCATATCGCATCTACTTGTTCCTTAGGAATCCTTTATACTTATTAAATTCTCGTTTTAAACACATTTTTCTCTCGTTTCAAACTTAAATCGACAAGTAATAATGTACCTTTTTTTTTTTTTATCTTAGAGAAAAAAATACACCAACTACAATTTCCTTCACTCACGATAGCAAAGAGTACTGTTTTGGTCTTTCAAGGAGTTTCTAGGGAAACAGTATTAATAATTAATGTAACTCCTGGTGATTTTAAAATAATTTTCATTGCTGGTTTATTTCACTTATTAAGCCGTAATTTTTATTTGCTACTATTTCAGTCACTCCATTTCTCTCTCTCTCTCTCTCTCTCTCTCTCTCTCTCTTTCTCTCTCTTTATGTACCATTTTAGTTTTCCACGCTGTCCACTTTTTTTTTTTTTTTGGTTAAATGTCACTTTATGGCTCCATGATTTTATGTGTTACAGTATCTCTTGTAGCCCAGTTGTATCAACAAACAGTTGAATGCTAAATCATAGAATAATAATCTTTTACGTTATTAATGTCTGTTTATATATCTTTTCTTCTTGATATTCTTGGGATATGTGATATGGAAGCTCCTCCAGCCCTTCCCTTAATCTCATCCACACTATTGGCTGGAACTGAATATTGTGACTGTAACTGCATATTTCATCCACCAGTTTTCCTTATTTTTGCTGGAAGGAAGACAGTGCCACCTCTATATGAGAACAGCAAACTCATTTTTTTTAAATGATATTTTCGATTAGAAGCCTTACTGTATATTTAAAACTTACCACACAGCATTTAAAATTTTCGAAAAATGGGTGAATACAATCGTATTCATTTATCCTTTATATATACACAATCATATACGAGCATTTTGTTTAAAAATATATGATGTGTATATTATTTAACATAATCACATAGAACAAACTGGTAGTAAATAATATTCATTTTTTACTACCAGTACAGAAAAAGATTCAATTAGTTTCGCGAAATAACTACGGTGAATATTATTCACTATTATCTCCCAAAGAAGGGAACCATAGTTATTGAACCCTAGATCACGTCCTCCTACCACCGCAGTCTTCGAAATGTGTATATTATTATTATCTAGAATGATTCGAGTTACAAATAAAAAGTAAATGCTTGTAGAAATTGTAAAGGCAGAACTTGTTAATTAATTTCCTTCCTTTTCTTTAAAAATAAATAAATAAAGAACTTGTGATATGGGGAGCTGAATAATTTCACGTGACACTTTATAACGAGAGCGGAGGTGAGGGGATGGTTAAATCCCCTAAGAAGATGTTTAAAGAGGCATCTACTGAAGGACCGCACATTATTATTTTATTTATTTATTTAATTATTTGTTTATTTATTTATTATTATAGAACTTCTTGCATCCGTTTAATCTCGTTTCATGTTATTGCAGAAAATGAAGAACTATTTTCCAAGATCGATGAATTAGGCAACAGAGCTGACTGTATAAGAAAACTAACTTATCAAACCAAATTCATACCCGAAGAAAATTTCTCGAATAATTTTTATTTATTATTGATGTGTTTAATTTTGCATGTTATAATTATTTACAAATACGAAGTAATAAAATTCTTGTAGTCACAGTGATTGTGAATCCATTATTTTATCTTAAGAGCTGAATGCATTTAAATTTCTTATTGGTACGTTCATCAAACGTTTCCGACAATTCTCATGTCGCTTCACTCCATTCCACTTAAAATGAATCTGCAACAGTTTTGCCAGATTTCCATTCGCGTTTTGATGAGAGGAATCTTCATATGTTTTTTTCTCCCTCCCTCTCTCTCTCTCTTTAATTGAAGATAAGTTAGCCGATCTCATACGGAGGTAGCAGGGTTTTTTCGCCCGGAAACTAACTTGGGATTTTCATCCCGCATACAGACAAATCGACCTTGAGAACACATGCCGTTTCAGACAAAAATACTAGTGCAGTAGATGGAGTGGTGTAGGAAATGATGGTAGTGACGGTTCGTTGTACTTGATGGATTAAGTAGTGGAGACGAGTTGTAGAGTAGGTGCCCTCCCTCGATGAGTCTTTGGACTCCTTAGAGATGTTAAGTAATAATAATAATACTGTAGAAACATAATACACTGTCAAAATTACACTGTCTTGAAAATTATGGTTAATGATCAGCTAGGAAAAATTAAGCTAACGTTTTACTTTGAACACGGTTGACTAGATTTTTGTAGTAAGACACCACTTAATTTTCCATAGTACAGTTATGGAGCAAAAAAAAAAAAAAAACAGTACTGAATCACTACAACGATATATATTATGGAGTAAACGGGTTTATCAACAAAGAAATATATGCTTACACATAATAATATGTACATCCACAACTATCTGTGGAATCTTCATCGAATAAAGTATTAACGACGGTAGATTACATGGGCACCTTGTCTTTCAAGACAAGTTTCGTAGCGCATGCCAAGGTTCTCTGTCATCTTGGAGAACAAGGAATGAGACAATCTGTTGGAGAAGTGTAATTTTATCCCTTAGTTCATCAAGATTTGAAGATCATGTTGGAATACATATTCCTTCAACACACCCCAAACGAAAGCATCAAGCGATGTGAGATGAGGAGAACGTGAAGGATACGGGAATTATGTAGACCTCAAAATGAGCCTGCCAGGGAAAGATGACATTTAAGCGCGCTGTTTCTTTATTGATATCCATTTCGTTCTCGTCTATTTCCACGGCCGCACATTTGACATTATCAACATCATTTTCCATCTTATCGTCGGTATTTGTTTTGTTCTCGTTTCCTAAGAGACACTCACTTTTGAAACACTTAATACATACTCTTCTCCAGTTTCAATTTCCTTCAACATATTCTTTAATCTTCTTCACACACACACCGTACTGAATAATATCCTGCAATTCAAATCGCGTGACAACGTGGTCTTTGAGGCCATTGTTCTTCGCGTTGGTGTTATGTGCCGACAATATCACATTAAATATTATTATTATTATTATTATTATTATTATTATTATTATTATTATTATTATTATTATTATTATTATTAAGAGAAATCTCCAGGGAGTCAGGTACTCTAATTTTCTGATGAAAAAACACAACAAAACAGATAAAAATCGCTAATTTCACACGAGCACTAATTACACGACCACTCGCAATATGAAACCGAAAACTAAACTATTATAGAAGTTATTACGTGCGCAAAGCTTTATAGAGGCTGTAGTCCGGGAATTAATAGTGTCACCTGCATTAAGTATGTGTGAATTACTATTCAATTTCCGATCGATGAAACATTTGTTAGTTTCGAGAAACTTTATATTAAAATTTGCGCTTATAGTAATGAATTGAAATCTTCAGACTATGTAAAAGTTGTCGCTATGGGACTACCCCATACATGTAACAATCTATATTTTAGTTACTTTCACTGTCTATAATGTTTCCTCATTAGCTACGATTTAATTTTTAAAATATTGGCGATTACTTCAATCCATTCCTCTTCTCGGTTATACGAAAAATAATTAAGTGCATGATTAAAGTCACTTCTCAATTAATCAATTACTGAGAAGTGTGTGCATACAGTATATAATAATCAACATCAGTTCATGTGTTTAGGCTTTACTAGATATTACGAGAGTGATATAAAAAAAACCTCGAATGCCTTTTAACCCCTCAAGGGAGTAGACAGAACTCCTTTAGGACTAGGTAACTTTGTGAAGACAAGTGAGCAGCCACTCTCCATCCTTCAAACATTACTGGTAGTGAACCAGAACTGTTAATAAATGAAAGCTTTAGAGAGATAGAGAGATTACCTGACTCACGTGGCCCTAAATCCTAACACTCGTGTTGCTGCAGAAGTCTGTGTAATAACCCTGTGAAAGTGGCGTTTGCATCTATAGTGCTATGTCACCCAAAAGAAAGACATCTTGAGTTTGATGCGAGTTGCCAACTAGAATAACTTTCCACACCGACTAACTTTTTTTTAATTTTGTCGATCAGGGTTATGGGGAGTGAGTTTTTCTCCTGAAAACTCGAGTTTTGCGTCCAATACAATCAAGAAAATCGACTGTACAACCCACACTATTTCAGACATTGTGTGAAATAGCATTAAAGTTAGGGACCGCAAGATGGTAGCACTTGTCTTCCGTCTTTTCATCAGATGTCATTTAAAGTTTTTGATAGTCTTGGGACGGCTATCTCTGATTAGTTGATGGTGGAGTTACTACCCTGTAGGCTTCCAAAATGTAGGGCTAAAATGGTTTCGCCTATTCCGTATGACAATAGAAGTTGTTTGCAGAATGCATCTAGTGAGTTCTATGGCCGATATTCTTCAGATATAGGATTAAAATTCGAGTGTCTGAGAACGCAGCCATTATTTATACCATGGAAACTGATAGCAGAAAGCATTAGAAAAAGTTCCTTTAGTGGGAGACTAGAATTTAACTTATAGTAGTCTTTCTTCAGACAGCCTAGTACTCTGGATGGTAAAATCATTTCCACACTGTTACACTAGGAAACAGTGTGAAATCTTTATCTGTATCTTAATCTTTAACTGTATCTTTATCACCAGATATGTGATCATCTTAGATCACATATCTGGTGATCTAATTTCCTCTCTATATACATTCTTGAATGTTAATAATGTGAAGGTCTTTTCTGATTCTGGTTCTGCCATTGATGTCATCAGTCCTGATGACAGAATTGATGACATCATTCTTTTTTCATAAATATTTATCAACCACACCTCTCTCACTTAGTTTCTAACCATTCTCCTCTTACTTATTCTAATTTCTATTGATGTATTTAAGTTTCTGTCTATGCTAAAAATTGTGCCTAAATATTAAAAAGTATAACTTGTTCAATATTCTCACTATGGAGAAGTAATTGTTTCCTATTTCCAGTTTATTTTCATAGATTTTGTCGTTTTATTGCTGACTCAGCAATTATTTAATTTAATTAAAAACTCTTGATGATCTTCAGTAGACCAATTTATGAGAATGGTTTCTGCATATACCAGATATAAATAAATAATGGACCTTAATATCAGGCCTATGTAGTTCAGTGGAAGTAGTGTTTGCTTCCTTAGAGCTATGTTGGCCGAAGAAAGACTTAAGTTTGATTTTAGTAGCCGATTACAGAAGTTTTCTCTTCGACACTAGCTCATGAGTTAGTTGAGCTTTGGCAAGAGCAAGCGTTTTTTAATCCCATAAACTCAAGAAAATCGACCGTAGAATCCCCCAGCATTTTAGACTAATATATTGTGTTAGGCTTAGTGACCAACCACGAAATGGCGATAGGTGTTACTTGTCTCTTCATCAGATGCCGTTTATAATTAATGACAGTCATGGGCCATTATCGCTGATTGGCTACCGGTTGAGATTGAACTTCCTATAACTTCCTACTCAGTTTCCAAAAATTAGGTAGGGCGAAAACAACCTCGCCTTCTCCTTGTAAGGGAATAAAAGGCGTTAGCTGATTTTTTAAACCTCCTATTTCAATATCTGGTTTAACACCAGCTTCTGTAATGAGGCCATATGCTTTGTAAATGGTAATGGAAACAGAACTGATTTAGCATTAGTACATCTTTTGTACGTTGTTCAGTTTTAAAGGATGACTTAACAAAGATGATCTCTCTTTAATTGAGAGTGACAGTATAAACTTGGACAGATTGTTGTTAAGAAAGTGTCTCAATTCAGTCGGGAAAGGACATTTGGACGATGGTGATGAAACTTAATAGGATAAGTGTAAGACAAAACGATTGTGTGCGAAATAGGATTACATAGTTGGCTTCACACAGCAGTAAAGTGAAATGTTGTGTGAAATGATAGAGCGAGGAATTTTGAAAACGAAAGCAGGGGATCAGGAAAAAATTGCTTTGCTTATGCACCAAGTCAATGAACATTGGGAATAAAGGGATCGATTTTGTGGAACGACAAAGTTAGTCGGAATGATAAATTTACATTAATCACGATAAGTGAGACATGGTTAATAGAAGATAATATATGCTATCCGAAACAGAATATAATGGGTAGAACATTTTTCGGGAAGGCAGAAAGGATAAACGAGGAGTGGAGTAATATATTACTGATGGTTTCAAAAGAGTCGTCTGCTTTCTAGATGGAATTAAAGAGCCTATGTAGCTCAGTAGAAGTGGTGTTTGCACACAAAGATTGCATGAAGAAAGATTTGGGGTTCAAATCTAATCGCCGAATATAGGAACATTTTCTAAGAATTTTGTGATGTGAGTAGTGGTGTGGTAGTGTGCCCGTCCGCGATGAGTTTCGGACTCCTTGGAAGTGTCACGTATAATAATAATAGTATTTTTTTTGCCAGCCTGGCTGGCCGTGTGGCTAGCGCATTCGCTTTCCAGCCAAAAGGCTGCGGGCTCGAATCCTGCCGTGGGCATGGATGTTTGTGATTGTCTGTGGAAATACTAGTGGTGGTGGTCGGCGGTAGATGGCGTTGGTGTAGTTGCGGTCAGTTAGTGGATTGAGTGGCGGTGACAGAGTTGTAGAGCAGGTGCCCTCCCTCGATGAGTCTTTGGACTCCCTGGAGGGGTGTAATAATAATAATAATTTAAAGGAAGAAGTCATGATGGTCCTGAGGCAAATTAGCTCGAGGTCAGATAAGCAGACATTTTTGATAAGTATTGGGGCTTGTTATATGGCAGGAAACATGGATGTAGATAAATCTAAAATGTTCAGATAGGCATGTGATAAGAACTGGTGACTTTAAGTATGGAAGTGTTGATTGGAAGTAAAGTAGGAAAAACTTGTCCTTGCGAGTAAGAAAAGTGAATTTAGTGCGCTACTTAGGGATAACTATCTTACACAACATTTAACATATGCAACACATTGGACATGAGTATTGAACCTAATAATAACGTCTCATACGGTGATAAAATAAGAATCTATGCTGCCACTAGATGGTGAGATTAATCATGTATGAGAAGTAGCAAGGCAGATACACACTTCAGTGAATGAAAGAGTTGTGCGGAACCACAGAATAGTAGACTAGGTGAAACTGAGGAAACAGACTGGTGATCTGCCATGCCATGATCAGTTGAGAGCATAGGAAAGGAGAGGAATCGCTCACTGGATCTTTGTTCGAGAACAATTACTGATGGCAATGTTAGATTGCATTCCAGAGTTATGTGGATTGATAAAAGCGAGATGTAATGAATGAAGTATGGAATTTTATAGGAACTCTGGAGACAGAAGACATTATAAAGGAGATACAAAGAACAGGTATCCTTCAGAGCAATGAGGAGTATAACGAGGAAGAAGGAACACCCCCAAATTCAAAATAATCTTGTTTAACACTCATTTCAGGTCATAATTCAACAGTACTTTTAATCACGATATTTCATCTCAGTCACTGAGATATCGTCCGGGAAACAATATTAAAATTGCAAATCACACACAATTTTGCACAAAACAAGCGGAAAAGATTAGAATGAAAGCCTAATGTCGCATAACGGGCGCCCTCCGTGAGTGCTGTTTGCAGGGGTGACTAAATAGTGTCGAATGTTTGACATCTGCATCCCCTGGCAGCCAGTCTCCAAATACTTACAGATTCAGTAGGACAAAGTCCTACCATGTCTTCAAGACACAAATGCCTCAAAACCGCACTGTGCAGATAAGTCCAAAATAACGGTCAACAATGGGCAAGCCAAGTGCTCGCTAAACAAACTTAATTTACATTTTTTTCTTTCAGAAACCGATAAAGGTATAAGGAACTAAAGATCAAGTCCAGCTTGCCAGAAAGGTTAATTGTTAACCTCACTGCACTCTCGGCGAATGCATTTCAATCACTCAGGTCTCTCCATTGGTCACTACTTTTCTATGGATCTACCTATGTTGAGATTATTATTATTATTATCTCCAGGGTGTCCAAAGACTCATCGAGGGAGGGCATCTGCTCTACAACTCTGCTTCCACCACTCACAATCCATCAACTGACCGCAACTACACCAACGCCATCTGCCGCCGACCACCACCACTAGTATTTCCACAGACAATTACAAACATCCATACCCACGGCGGGATTCGAACCAGCAGCCTCTTGATTGGAGAGCCGACTCGCTAACCACTCGGCAAGCCAGGCTAGCAATGGCCAGGATTGGCTTCAATACTAGTGACTATTTCTATCTGATGACTAAATAACTGTGTAGGCTGTAGCTTAATTAATGGTTTAAATAATTAAAGTTTATAAGTTATTAGTTCATTGGATTTATCATAATGTGCAATTTTTAATGGCTAATTAACCTATACAAAATTAATTTGCAAACTACTTTTATTTTTATTTTATTTAGTGATTTATTTATGTACGTGAGAGAGAGAGCGTGGATAAGTGATATTTACATGTATTGCTTGCAGCAGGTGTCGTTGGTGTGTTTTAGTTTTGAACGAAGTTTGTATTATGTGTAATGGAATTTCTAGTTGGGTTAACTGACTGAAAATTTAGAGCGTAAGATGTATGTTTATGTATATATGTGTTCTTATGTAAAAAAATTGACGGTATTTATCGATGAAAAAGTGAGTGTGTTAAGAGCATCAAAATAACGTTTATACTTTGCAAAGATTTTATTCTTATAAATAATTGACATTCCTATTAATGTGACATAACTGTGCCCTAAATACCTCCCACAGGATGTGAGGTGAGGTACCAGTAAAGGTTTCTTTATACCCGTAAATTGAGCAGTAACACTGCTGGAAACCATGAGAATTAAAAAAAAAAAAAAAAAAGATTAGCATGATGAGTGTAGGTCAAGTAATTATTGTGGGACACAGATTGGGAGGAGTAATAATGGGGGGAGGGAATGGAATTTATACAGCTGCTGAGATAATTGCCTGAGCCAGAATGTAATGGAGGGGAACATGAGATTTGAGAGGATAAGAAGGTGAAGCTTCAGTTTCTGCAATCCAGTTATCCAATAATGAAGTCATCTTCTTAGGTAACCTTAATGCCTGTGACTCCATTTGACTTCATTATTCTAGCACCCCTGACCAAGCTAAATGAAATGCATATTATTTAATCAAAAATATCTGGACACCTCTTTATTAGTGGATATGGCTGTATATGTTACTACCACCATTTTAAAATATCAGGTCAAAAGGAAGTACATTGTCTTGCAATCTTCATAGACAGACATTAACAGTAAAATGAATAATGCTAAAAGAGCTAAGTGACTTTTGATATGGCACCATCATAGGATGCCATCTTTGCAACACAATTTGGGAAATTTCTTCTCTGTTGCAGCTGTCCTGATCATATGTGGGTGATGTCATTGTGAAGTGGAAATTCCTAGAAGCAGTATGAGCACAATTGCGACTGGGTGGGCTACGTAAAATGAGAGAGAATGGGACAGCTGAGTGCTGAAGCATGGGATGAAGTACACTGCTTGTCCTCAGTTGAAACACTCACTACATATAATGAGTTGAATACAAAGATTTCTGTTGCTTAGCAGTTCATTTAATTTTAAGTATTGCAACCACATATTTCTGGCATATAACAGGCTTAATAAAATAAACAATTTAACCTAACAAGTTTCATAAGTTGTCAGACTTACACCATCAGGGTTGTCAAAACTGTTTTTATGTACTAATGTGAAGTTCTGATAACATCTGCTATGTGTAATTAATTTTTTTCTAGTCTTTTTTTATGTAAGTTTAGGTAATCTTCAATGTTTTTTAAAATTTAGTCCAGCTGTAAACACACTGAGTATGCTTCTCCTTTTCTTTTATTCCATTTACCTTGTCTTCTGGAACAGCCTTTCTCATGAAGTGTTCCCCAAAAACTACACCCATCAACTCTGCAAGAAAAATGTCAAAAGATTTTTTCCTCAATTCTCATGCACACACAGCAACTGATGTTTTGTAGGTTCTTCTACTTTTCGTGTATCTAATCAATATAAGAAGTGTGTGTGTGTGTGTGTATAAAAAATCAACATACAATCAATATAAAAATGTGTGTGTATAAAATCTGGAAACCTTACTCCAGAGAGTAAACAGTGGAATTTTTAAGCCACTTCATTCTTCCAATAGGCAGGAGGGATGGTGGTAATGGTCTCACTCCAGGCAATAAAATTCACCTCCTAGCAAGACATCCGTGAACATCTATTTGCACTGGGATTTGAATCCATAGTCTGTTGGAGAGAATATACATTAACTACTTGGCTTACTACCAATTGATAAAAGATAGAGAACATTAAATTTACCACATGTATCACGTTATCATACACAAAAAATCTTTGTATATAGTGATGTCAGTGAAGTTTTGACACTTTTTCTATTAATGTTGTTTCTTTAGAAAAACACAAGATGGCTAATAATGCAAATTCCAACATAAATCAGTAATGTATACCTACTTAACAGCAGTCATTCGGGATATGGTAGAAAGTGAGAACTTATCAGAAGCTAGGTATAGTTAGAACTAGATAATTTCATACTAAATTGGAGTTTGATGCACTTTGTTTTGCTTAGTCATACTAATCCTACTTTCACAACCAACAAAAGTTGCCACTTTTGGCAATGCAAATCATTTATCTACTCTATAATATAAAATGATAAGCCTTTTTTTGTAACATTTTTGTGTCACGTTATTTGAAACGTTTTGAAACTCAGAGCTACCCTGAGTGCCGAGTCATCAGAATTCAAGGAAAACTGACCTACCAGTCCCCAACTCGGGGAGGGGGGTGCCAGGGGGGGAGGAACCCCCCTTTTGAGTTTTCAAAATTCGAGTCATCAAAATTCAAGGAGAACCGGCCTACCAGTCTGCAACTCGGGGGTTGGGCGCCGTAGGTGCCACGGGGGGGGGAGGTTGAACCCCCTTTACGAGTCATCAGAATTCAAGGAGAACCACCTACCAGTCTGTAACTTGTAGGCATCAAGGGAGGAGCCCCTAGTTAAATAAATATATGATTAACCACCTTTCCAACTATTATGGATCAAATACGCATCCTCTTACGCTTCGCATCCATCATATATTTCAATGTAATATCAATGGTATTACAATTTTAATATGCACTTCGCATCCATGTTTACTTGGACGTATATATATGTCCTGGCTGGTAGCATGGTTAATAATCATATAATACAGCAGCAAAAATCATCAGTTGAGTGATTTGTTTTAAATATTTTTAGTTTCCAGTGCCTGCTTTTAAAATATCAGTATTAAAAATTAATAGTGAAATCACTGTCTGAAAACTGATTGCTTTATTCTTCACTATGGTATAATAATGCTGTTGATTAGAAATTGATTCCAGCTATTGCTGCTATTCTAATCCATTATAAGGTCACGGTGCATAAGGACAACATATCTTAAGTATCTGTTTTTGTTATAAATATTATTTTAACATATTACACAGGTTTGTATATGAGTAACTTTTCAATTACACTGTTGGTATTTCTATAGTAATTAAGTATATTAAGTAGCATCATCAGTGATACATATAAACTTATAGAAGCACATTGAAATGCATATAAAATTAATATAAGCAAACAAACTTAAGAGAATAGGTTGAAATTGAGTTATATGTTCCAAAGCTGAATATATCTCCATTATAATACAGTGATTGCTAGTTTAAAAAAATAAAAGTGGGATCATGACTTTCTGAATCCTCTGACTGGTCATTGAATTATTTTTATCTTTGATTGACGTACAAAGTCCTCATAAGCTTCTCTGAACAATCATGCAAATTTAAAAGAACCAAGGTTTCTGCTTTATCGTGTGATCCACAGCCAAGGTGTAATTTGTAAGCTGTTTTTTAATAGCTGCTTGGCTTTTCTTCAAGAGCTACTGCCAATTTATGTTCTAATTTGCACTTGAATATTCATTATTAGCATTAGTGATTTTTCTTCCTCTTATTAATATTACATTACATCTCCAAAGATTCAAGGGACTTTGGCTTATATGGTGGGATGTTCTTCTGTAATGTCAGTCATCCCCTTACAGATGCACACACAGATGTTCTCCATCTACTCACAATCCCATATATACTGCCTTCTAATAGTATTTTTTGTCTGTAAGTTGTGTGTGTGTGTTCTCTGGCTGACTGACATGCCTGTAAGTGGGATTGTAAACCAGAGTTTCTGGGAAGAAAAAACCCTGCAACCTCTGTATAAGATCTGGTAACTCACCTTCAGTTGAAAAAGCCCATATAAAGTTTTTGCTCATCATGACAGGAATCAAATTCAAGTCTCTTTGAGTCAGAGGGCACTTTTTTCCCATAAAAAAGAAAAATGGAAATATCAGTAAATCACATTCCTCTGACCAACAAGCTTGTCAATACTTTACTGGCAGTCAAGTTATATAAAGATTCTTTTCTGTGCATATGATTAGAATGGGTTGCTAGAGGTGGTTGTGAACACCTTATCAATGAATAAATTTAATGAAAGGCATGATATGTATTGTGAATAATAAGTGTGGGCCTTCCATAATGAATCTTCACACTCCATGGAGATACCTGTGTATAATAATAATTCAGATGATAAAGGAATATTTCAGCCTTTCAAAAGAGATAGTTGTATCTTGTCCTTGATAGATATTATTTCCTATATAAAACCATTAATATTCATTATCATATAAAGTTCATTATTGAAAATGAATGATAATTAATGATTGTTTAATAAACCGTTTTCTTTATGATTCTCGGCTTTTCAGTTAACAGAAAATCCAGTTTTACAGGAAGATACATTCATAAGGATTTCCACCACTGCTCTTTAATGTTGTGAATGATTGGAATGCATTGTCTGAGAGCATGGTGTCTACAGAGAATTTGAATGTGTTTAAGACTTGGTATGATGAGTTGTGTGTATGACAAAAGGGACCTCGTAGATAAGTCTATGACTCTATGGGATCTTAGGATAATAATAACTGCAAGATTGTCTTTAGTTATGAGCTCTAAGCTGCTTCACAGAATTCCAAACACCATCATCCTATTCATTTCTGTATTGTTTCCTTTGTGATCACACTGTGATTACATTATTCTTGATTATGTCTTGGTAACTGAAAGTAAAATATTGATAAAAAAAAAAAAAAAAAAATCAGCTAACGCCTTTTTATTCCCGTATATATTGATAATTATTATTATTAACATCTGACCTTCGTAGAGTCAAAGGACTCGTCGCAGGAGGTTCACACACTCTCTCTCTCAGTCAAAAAAAGATCATTGAACCGTGCTCTAAATCCATTCATAGTTACTGTACTCACCAATCAGTCTCCATGCAAAGAACCTGCTTCTCACTCTCCTGCTCACACCCTCCTTATACAGTTTCAGTGATGGCCTCTTGTCTCCCTTTGTCTTTCCCTAAGTCTGTCATATCCCTTCTCCTTTTATTCACAAGTCTCTGCAACTTGCATTCCTCTCAATCTCTCTTGTCATATCTGACATTCCATAGACCTGACACTCACTTGGTAAATCTTCTCTGGACCCTGTCCAATACATCCTCATCCCCCTTGAAAACCAGGCAAACAAATCTGTGCACAGTAGTTCATATGTTCACCATCACTCCCAAATCTCTCTCATCTCTTCCATCTCCTTCAAAATTTCTCCCATAATTGTATACTTACATCCAAACCTTGCCTACCAAATTTCAAGCCCTTTCACTTGACAACATTAAACTCATAGCTCCACTCACTCATGCATAGTCTTTTGAGATCCTCCTGCAAGGCCACAACATCTACTCTACTCCTCATAGTTTTTTCCAACTTTACACCATCAGCAAATGGTTGTATATCTCTAGATAAGCCAGTCCCAATGCCATTAATGTACAAGTTAAGCAATAATAGTCCCAAAAGAGATACCTGTTATTAAAACACTTAAGGAATTGAACAATGTAGTTAAGGATATAAATTAAATTATACTTTAATAAATATTTTCTGATATTTCGGCAACGTCACGTTGCCATCTTCTAAAGGAACTTACAAAAAAAGGCACGTGCACGTAGACACTACAAACACAGTAACTGGGAATGAAGAGATGAAGCTATTGTTCTCCTAAAAGTCCTGATGGTGCCCTCTAGCAGGCTAAGTAGGCGTTCTTGGGCGTTGGGCTGAAGGTCTGCTGATGTAAGCCTCCCAAATTTGGGATAGTCGCATACAACCAAATTTGTTGAGGTTTGGAGAATTTCTTAGGGCTGAGGCTGATTCCATAAATAGTCTTTCGAATTTGTATTTGCTACGGTGTATTACTGTGGCTTTCTTCCACTGTATTCTGTGGCGTGTATCCAGAGCATGGTCTGCAAGACCAGAATGGCTGTACTTGTGAAACTGGATGTAGTGCTTGTGTTCAGAAGTTCTGATATTCGCTGTCCTGCCAGCTTGGCCAAAGTAAGACAGTTTACAACTGCAAGGGACCTGGTATACACCAGGTAGGTCTGGGGGAAGTGGTTGGTCTTTAGTGGAGTGGATAAGGGATGCCAATTTTCTGTAAGGTTTGTAACAGGAGGTCAGGTCATGCTTTTTTAAGATTTTGGTAATCTTTTCCGAGGTGCCTCGGATGTAGGGAATGGTGATGGCTTTAGAGTAATCCTTGTTGTGGAGTGGGGGGGGATCTGTGGTTTGTAGGTTCTAATATTTTTTGGACTTTTTTTGGGCGGTAGCCATTGGCTGAGAAAGTGTTGAGGATGTGATTTAGTTCAGTGTTTAACTGTCTTACTTTGGCCAAACAGTCAGGACAGCGAATATCAGAATTTCTGAACACAAGGACTACATCCAGTTTCACAAGTACAGCCATTCTGGTCTTGCAGACCATGCTCTGGATACACACCCACAGAATACGGTGGAAGAAAGCTACAGTAATACACCGTAGCAAATACAAATTCGAAAGACTATTTATGGAATCAGCCTCAGCCCTAAGAAATTCTCCAAACCTCAACAAATTTGGTTGTATGTGACTACCCCAAATTTGGGAGGCTTATATCAGCAGACCTTCAGCCCAGCGGCCAAGAACACCTACTTAGCCTGCTAAAGGGCACCATCAGGACTTTTAGGAGAACAATAGCTTAATCTCTTCATTCCCAGTTATTGTGTTTGTAGTGCCTACGTGCACATGCCTTTTTTTGTAAGTTCCTTTAGAAGATGGCAACGTGATGTTGCCGAAATATCGGAAAATATTTATTAAAGTATAATTTAATTTATATCCTTAACTACGTTGTTCAATTCCTTAAGTGTTTTAATAATGCATAACCAACCTATAAGCCTGTCTACGAGAAATAGAGATCCCTGTGTCACTCCATTAGTGACATTCCTCTTTTTGGATACCACAAAGTTTGAGGCTGTAATACTTATTTAGATTAGGCTGAACAATCAGAGCTTCATTGCTTTCTTTACAGGATCTAACAAAAAAACTCAACTTATTTTAATGGCATTAACAACACTAAATGAATTGTTTTATAAAAAAAAAAAAGATGTTTATTAACTGGCTTATATTTTGATGGATTCAAAACTAGCATCTTCAGAGCACAAAGCAGCATGTTATAATTTAGATTTAGTATAGTTATAGTTACTGAGTAAGTGAAACAATTCAAATTGTAATGGGCAAAAGATCTAAAGTCCTAATTTGGCACCCTCTAATGTTGTAAAAAAGAAGTATTACAGCTATGTAAGAGTTGATCTTAAGATAAGTCTCCCAAATTTTTGGCAAATTAATGCAACCATACTTGTTTCGGTTAGGAGAATTCTTCATAGCCATGGTGAACTCTAAAAATAATCTTTCTAACCTGTAACTACCTCTAAATAGCACATTGGTTTTCTTCCATCTATTCCTGTGTGAAGGGGGGGGTGTTCAAAGAGTTGTCTGCCAGAGGCCTGCTTAATAATAATGGTAGAAAATATATTTTTTGTTCTGCAAGGCAGATGTTAACAGATCTTCTTGTCTGCCCATAGTAAGCCAAGTCAGTCACAAGGAACTTCATACACTCCAGGATATGCTAGAGAATGGAGGTTATTCTTTAGAGAGCAGATCAGTTGCTAATTTAACATGCAGTTAGAATGTGGTGTGAAGGTCACGTTTTATTAGTACTGTGGATATCTTTTCTGATGTACCTCTGACTATGTCAGAGGTACATCAGAAAAGATATCCACATAGTAATATTTTGTGCTTGTGTATTAGAGGAGGAAGAAGTAATGGAGCTGTGTAGTATTTTATGTATTTTGGTAGGAATTGTGGCTATGGACCAAGAAAGTATGGTGCAGATATTTTAAGTTCTGTGCAAAGAGCTGTATATTGTGTCTGCGACTTGGCCTACTGTGGTCAGACAGGAAGATATGTTAACATCCACCTTTGAGAACATAAAATATATATTTGCCATCATTATTATGGCAAGTAAACACTGGTAGATCACTCTTTGGACAACCCTTCACACAGAATTAGATGAAAGGAAACCAATCTGCTATTTAGAGGAAGGTCAGAAAGATTTACAGGTCAGAAAGATTATTTTTAGTCAGCCATGCCTATGAAGAGTTCTAGCCTGAACAAGTATGTTTGCATTAATTTGCAAAAAATTTGGGAGAATGTTATCTTAAGATCAACTCCCACATATTTGTTTCAGTACTTTTTGATATAAGCCTAGTTCAGACTTGCTCAATGCATGTTACCATTCATTCATTTTCATCCTGCTGTTGTAAGTGAAAGTTAACAGCTACAAAAGAGCAATTAAGCAGACTTTGATTATACTTGGATAAGGATTAAAACAAAAATAATTATACTTGACAAGAACTTATACTTTATAATCAAGTGAAAAAAAAACACCTTCCTTTAACTTGAATGGATACAGATACATACCGGACTGGTTGGCCTAGTGGTTAGAGTATCCGCTCTCTAGCCAAAAGGCTGCTGGTTCGAATCCCACTGTGGGCAGTTAATCTTAAGATAGATCAGTGTTTCTCAACCTGTGGTCTGCAGGCAGACTTAAATTAATTAAATAAATATATATTTTTTAATTATCCAAACAAAACCAATTTAAATTGAATAAGTAAGTAAAAATTATTGAAATCAAATGGAGCCTTAAAAAAACCAACAAATAGCATCAGAATGTTCAAAGGCAGAAACAATAAAACTATATTGTTGTTCACTTCACTCATCTTTTATTATTCATCATTCTGCCGCTACAAATTTAGCGTCAGAATGACGAATAATAAAAGACGGGTGAAGTGAACAACAATATAGTTTTATTGCTTCTGCCTTCCCTTGCTGTTTTGTCAGATTTGAAGTGAACATGTGTTATCCACATTTCAACCAATGGCTTGTTGTGTATTGATTTTTATTATTGAAGGTTTCCCCTCCTTCAACCAAGGCTCAGTATATCTTCAGAAGTGCTAAGTGATACTTGAACAAAGTGTGTCATGAGTTAACCCCAGGTCAAGTATTTACCAGGTCAAGGTTAACCCCAGTACCTTGATCTGGTAATTGCATCTGAGAATTTGGCTGTAACGAATATGACCATGTTGCCACCAATTGGTGAGAGTGATCATAGGGTCTTGACTTGGTGTGGGGGGGGTGGCTAAAGGTGTGGAATTTACAATTAAGACAGGGTACATGTGGAATTATTGGGCTGGTAAGTATGACAAGCTTAGGAGATTGATTGGTTCAGTGCCATGGCATGTACAACTGCAAGAGCTAGAAGTTGATAGTGCATGGGAGGCGGTTAAGAAGTGTTTGCATGAAGCAATGGCTGACTGTATACCTAGAGTCCGAATAATAAATCAAGTAGGGATTAAATGGATGAATAACACCATTAAGCTTGAGCTGCAAAAAAAGAAACAACTATGGAGGGAATTTAAGGAGAAAGGTGACTGACAGGCACATGAACGGTATAAAGCGCAGGCCAGAAGGGCAACGAGTGTGGTAAGAAAAGCAAAAAAGGATTACGAAAGAACATTGGCCATGTAGGCTAAAGAGAATCCTAAACAGTTTTTTCGATATGTTGCAAGTAAAAAAAAATGTATATGGCAGAATGATTTTAAAGAATGCCGATGGTAGGGAGGTAACCGAATCAGTTGATATAGTTGAATTACTGAGCGAGCACTTTGCAAGAATATATCTTCCAGGTGGTGACATTGCAGAAATGAATAAACCAATAGATTATACAGGAATTGTGGTGAATGAAGTGGAGGTGAGTAGTCTATTGCAAAACCTCAATGTCAATACATCTGTGGGATTGGATGGTTTACCAGCTCGTGTCGTACGTGAAGTGGCTAAAGAATTGTCAGTACCCTTGACCATTTTGTTTAATTTGAGTCTCGGGTCTGGGTTAGTCCCGAGGGGGTGGAAAGAGGGGAAAATAGTTCCACTGCATAAAGGAGGTTCCAAGACTGCTGTTGTAAATTACCGACCGATTAGCATATCAGGAATCGTTGTCAAGGTCTTGGAGAAATTAGTCAAGAGAAGAATACAGGATTGGATAGGTGAAAATGGGATACTATGGGGGACAACATGGTTTTGTGAAGGGTAGATCATGCCTCAGTAACTTGCTCACGTTTTATAACACAGTGACGGCTGAAGTGGATAAGGGCAATGGGTTTACAGTGATTCTACTGGACCTTGCCAAGGCCTTTGACAGGATACATGGAACTCTAATCAGTAAACTGGAGCAGATGGGGATGGATATAGGGTTGGTGAGATGGATAGGAGGGTGGTTGATGGAGAGATACCAGAGAGTGGTTTATTCAGGAGTGGAGTCCAAAAGATGGCTTGTGACTAGTGGTGTGCTGCAAGTTTCTGTCCTTGGACCACTACTTTTCAATTTGTTCATTAATGATATAGGAAAGGATCTGAGATGAAGTGTTCACTTGTTTGCTGATGATGCAAAGTTGGGTAGAGCAATTATGAGTGCACAGGATGTCAAAACTTTGCAGGATGATTTGGATAGTTTGGCGGGCTGGGCTAGGGAAAATGGATGTCAATTTAATGTGGCAAAGTCTAAGGTTATGCATTTTGGAGTGAAAAGATTAGCAGCAGTATATCACATTGGTGGAACCGTACTCCAGGAGATTGATGAGGCCAGGAATTTGGGAGTGTTGGTGGATAGGTAGTTGAAGTTTAGGGGGCACATTGCAAAAGTGGCTAAATCAGCTCATCAAATCACTTGGTTGCTGAAAAATACTTTAACAAGCATAGACAAACAAGTTATTGTTCCACTATATCGAGCCTTGATAAGACCCCATCTAGACTACTGTGCCCAGATATGGGCACCAGGGTTTCTTCTTGATGCGGAGGAGGTGATGAGGATCCAGAGACGAGTGACCAAGATGATAACAGGTCTATGGAATGAACCTTATGAGAACAGGTTGAAGATTTGTGGGTTGCAAAAATTGGTTGATAGGTGGAAAAGGGGTGATATGTTTGAGACATTCAAATTACTGAAGGGTTTCTATAGGATTAATCCAGAAGATATTTTTGAGAATAGGACTGGTGGTGGGAGGACTAGGGGCCATACATGGAAGCTGGGCAAGAATGTGGTTAGCAGGGGTGTTAGAGCTGGGTTTTTTTACTTGGAAAGTGGTGAATGAGGAGTGGAATAAGCCGCCAGAGTCTGTTGTGGGTGCTATGACTGTGAATGAGTTCAAGGCGAGGTATGATAGATACTGTGTGAATGTCGAATAGTTGTTCTTGAGATGATGTTAGGGCCTCACTCGATGAGTCTGTCGACTCCTTGGAGTTGCCCGAAATAATAATAATAATAATAATAACATTTATATATTTTTCGAAAACGTTTTTTTTTTTTAATAATGAAAAAGTGGCTTAGAACTAGGACTTTAAAAAGAAGGGCAAATGAAACAGTAATGCCAACCGTAATTGTAATACACATGTTGTAATGGCGAGTAAATCTGATACTATTAAAGTAGAATAAACAAGCAGTTCAAAGGAAATATAACAGTTCATATTTGGAATTCAAGTTTACTTGGTGTGGAGATAAATGTGAATAGAAACCTGAATGTGTTTTGTGTTGTCGAACAAGTGCATGAAACCTGCGATACTCCAACATTTAGAAACTAAACATTGTGATGTGAAAAATAAGCCAGTTGAATATTTTCAGCGAAGCTGAGGGACATTAAATCATGGAAAAGATATAATTTCAGCCATGGGTTCCATTTTAATAGCAAAACACTGGAAGCATCCTATCTCTTAAGTTTTTGCATAGTGAAAACAGGGAAACCTCATTCTATCGGGAAAAATTACTACTTCCAGCTATAAAAGATGTGGTAAAAAACCATGTTTGGCAACAAGTTACTGAAAGATGTTGATTTGATTTCTCTTTCAAATGACACTGTCAGTCGCAGAATTAATGATATGGCAGGTGACATAGAATCTCAGTTAATAGAAAGAGTTAAGAAGAGCCCTTATTATGCGTTACAAATAGACGAGACTACTGATGCTACAAATGATGCGCAGTTAATATGCTATGTAAGATATGCCCATGATAACAACATTCATGATGATATTCTGTTTTGTAGAACTTTGTCATCCCGAACAACTGGAGAAGAAATATTTCACACTCTCATTAATTACATAATACACAAAGGGATCCAGTGGGGAAAATGTGTAGGCTTCTGTTCGGATGGAGCTCGTGCCCTTACAGGCAGGCATAGTTGGGTTGTTTCTAAGGTCAAAGAAGGTAGCTCCAGGTATGAATTGGGTGCATTGTTTTATACATATGGAAGCGTTAGCCTCCAAAGGAATGCCACCAGAATTTAAAACAGTGCTATACAACGCTGTCAAGCTAGTTAATTTTTTTAAAGCTTGACCGTTAAATGACAGGTTATTTTCAGTACTCTGTGATGAAATGGGCAGTGAATATACACAACTTTTGCTTCATTCTGAAATTCGCTGGCTTTCCAGGGGCAAAGTACTAACAAGGTTATTTCAATTAAGGCACGAAGTTTTATTATTTGTAAATGAACGTAATTCTGATTTTGCATCATTCCTTGTTGACAAAGCATGGTTATCAACACTATCCTATCTTTCAGACATTTTGTCGAAATTAAATTAACTAAATCTCTCCCTTCAGGGAAATTTTTTAACTGTTCTTGATGCCTACGACAAAATAAAGGCATTCAAGAAAAAACTGGTTTTATGGATTAATTATGTAAAAGACAGACAATTTGCACCTTTTCCAACATTGGAAACCTTTTTAGTGGAAAATTATATTTTTGTTCATTCTGAGTTTGTGGAAAGGGTTTGTGACCACCTCAGAAATCTGAAACGGAATTTTGAAACATATTTTCCAAATAACATTTATATAAGAAATTTCTGTGGGTTCGTGATCCATTTCAGGCTTGCACTCGCGAGAATGACCTTTTGTTATTGAAAAAGGAACAGTTAATTGAGCTTTCAAGTGGCAGTTGGCTTAAAATGCAATTCCATGATCTTGGGTTTGCTTGATTTTGAATCTCGCCTTCAATGAGAAGTGAATTTCTGGAATTATCTGAAGAAGCATTGAAAATCGTCATGCAGTTTTCTACAACCTATCTTTGTGAGAAAGGATTTTCATCGCTCCTTCAAATAAAAACAAAACACAAATCGTCTTAGTGTGTGTGCCGATCTTCGACTGAAGTTGACCAATATCAAGCAAGATATCTAGCAATTCTGCAAGGGCCGAGAAGCTCAACCATGCTTTTAGATTTATTATGTTATAAATGGCACAGTTTTTCCGAAATGTTGGTAATTCCTACATAGGCTTTTTTAAAAAAAAATTACAAAAAAGTCAAAACGACGTATAGGGAAATAAATTAAAAACGCTATGTTTATTTTTGAAATGAAACTTTAAGTTGCTGTTTTATAGACGGTATGGTAAGATTCCATAAACGCCAAAAAAGGTGCCACCAGGGGCGGATCTCTTTACCCCCCAGCTACACCTCTGTAACTTAGTGGTCTGCAGAATTGTTTTGGGCATTTTACTGGTCCTTGGGCTTAGAAAAGTTGAGAAATGCTGGTATAGATGATGTAGTTTCGCTGTAGTTGGTGGATTGAGTGGTGGAGACAGAGAGTTGTACAGTAGGTGCCCTCCTTCGATAAGTCTTTGGACTCCTTGAAGGTGTCACATAATCATAATAATAGATGGCAGCAAGCTGACACCTAGAAATTGCTATCTTACTTGGGAGCAGTGAGGTTTTTGATATATATCATCCAAATAGAGATGATAATATACTGATAGGAAATATTGAAGGACCAGAGGTAAATAAACTGGTGGGACTGGATATATTTCAGAATCTCAGTGTAAGCATGAGTTGAATTGCATGGAGTATTAGCACATGTGTAAAGGGAATTTTCAAAAGAATTGACAGTACTTTTGACTTGACCATTTTAGTCTCAGCATTGGTCAGGTCCCTGGGAGTTGGTAAGTACCAAAGTAAAGCAGAAGTCCACTAGATATGGTTACCACTATAATATTACTGGACATCACAATTATACAAGGTGATACTGCATTGGAGGTTCCACATGACCAGTGCTGTGAATAAATAATAACAGATACTTGTTCAGTGTTGAAAGTGAACATTATGCATTTTGGATTGAAAAGATTACAAGCAATGTATGATATGACTCTCACACCATGTTTGGTCCATTGAGCAGGTTCCATGTTTAGTCTCCAGAGCAGGGCTTCTTGATTATCTGACTCTTGTATACACATGGTAATGATGTAATATAGGTTCGCAATATGTGTAATTTTTATCCGAATTGCACATACAAATGGCTGCAAACCAATATTACATCATTACCATGGATGTACAAGTTAGATAATTGAACCCTACTCTTAGGCACCATGCATGGTACTTTATCAAAATACTTCACAGCTTTTTATAATCAAGATAGTAATTTCACACCAGGTGATATCATCTACAACCCACAGCCTGTTTGGAGAACAGTTATGCTATTTGTTCATTCATCAAGATATATTGTTATATTTTTACTTCTGAGGCTTAAATTATTCTTTTTTTATCCTTCACAGCTTTTAAGTTGTAGATTTTTAATCCTTTAATATATTTCAACTTTTAATATTTACAAGTTTTATAATGTGTTTATTATCACATCATTCACCACCAAATTTATTCGTTATCCGTGCTTCATCTTTTAAAGTAATACATTACTTGAAGTCTATCAAGAACAATAATCAGCAAGATGTCTCTTGTAGTAGTATTTTCACCTGCAGCTCCTGGAGTCTATGGGTATCGACATAGCATCTGAACTGACATTGCAGCCACACTTCTCTGAGAATAGAGCAGTGACTACAGGTGTTATTTAGTGTATGATTATACAAACAAAGGCCCATGGTCCATAAGGGCAAGGTAGGTATGGTACCATATTATTAAATTAATGTATGCTGTTGATTGTAATATAATTTATAAGTATCCTGTCATTTTCATGCTTTAG
The DNA here is from genome assembly GCF_054136105.1 of Typopeltis vanoorti. NCBI lineage: Eukaryota > Metazoa > Arthropoda > Arachnida > Uropygi > Thelyphonidae > Typopeltis > Typopeltis vanoorti. The sequence continues at coordinate 35,286,660 of NC_143553.1, read as the reverse complement.
ATTTATATCTCAGATTTTAAATTTTAAGATTCAAATAGAGCTCCATCTTAGTTTTCTACTATTATTATTACTACGGGTATCTTCATGGAGTCAGTAGAGTCATTGCGGGAGACCCAAACTATCAAAACAATATCAATCTCTTCTTGAATTCATTTACAGACAAAGAACTCACAACTGAGTCAGGCAATGCATTCCACTCATTCACCACCCTCCAGGCAAAAAACCTCATTCTCACAGCCTTGTTAACCACACTTTTCCTTAATTTCCAGGGATGACCTCTTTGTTCTTCCATCACTATTACACAACCGAAATATTTCCCCTGCATCAATCTTATAAAAAAAACTTTTAGTAATTTAAATGTTTCTATCATATCCCCTCTTCTCTGCTTATCAACCAACCCCTGCAATCCATAAGCTCTTAATCTATCAGTGTAGGGAGCATTTTTTACATCACTCACCAACCTAGTCACTCTCCTCTGAACCCTCTCTACAACCTCCTCATCTCCAAGGAATCCAGGTGACCAGACTTAAGCACAGTAATCCAAATCTGAAAGTATCAATGCCTTATAAAGGGGAATAATAACCTCTTTATCTCTGGATGTTAGTGTGTTCTTCAATAACCAAGTAATCCCATGTGCAATCTTGGACACCTTAGCAGTGTGTCCTCTGAACTTTTCTCCTTATCCACCAACACCCCACAAGTCCCTAACCTCATCAATCTCTTGGAGTACCATTCCATCAATGTAGTACACAGCTGATAATCTTTTAATCCCAAAATGCATAACTTTACACTTTTCCATATTGAACTGATATCCATTACCTTTTGCCCATTTTGCCAGCTTATTTAAATCATCCTGCAAACTCTCAACATCAGCTTGATTTTTTTATTGCACTACCCAACTTTGCATCATCTGAATATCTCCCTTCAAGCCATTTCCAATATCATTTATGTATAAATTAGACAATGGCCCAAGCACGGAGCCCTGAGGCACACCCCTGGTCACCTGCCTCATCCTGGACTCTGCTCCTCCATACACCACTTTCTGGTATCTCTCCCTGAGCCATTCTCTTATCCACATCACCAGTTTAGTATCCATCCCCATCTGCTCCAATTTGCACAACAGTATTCCATGGGATATCCTGTGAAGGATACCCCATGGAATCCAGTAAGTACCATTGTGTAGCCAATTTCTTTGTCCAACTCAGATGTCATTGTATTATAAAAAGTTAATAAATTGCTAAGGCAGGATCGACCTTTAACAAAACCATGTTGGCTCCTATAGAGTATCATATCCTGATCCACCCATTCTTGAATTTGGTCTTTAAACCAACTTTTCCAATACTTTTACCACCACTCCCGAGATGGTGATTGGTCTGCAATTAACTACCACAGTCTTAGAGCCATCTTTATGCAAAGGAACTACTTTGCCTTCCTTCCACTCCCTTGGGGCCACACCAGAGTTCAAACTTAAGTTAAATAACTTAAGTTAAATATATATATATATATATATATATATATATATATATATATGATCATTTCATAAATTTTTTAATTTAAAATAACTGCAGTCAAAAGACAAATTTTGATCCATGGGTGCTCTGTAAAAATGAAAGCTTTCTTTATATCAAAGTTTACAAAAGGAGCAACATGAACTAAGAAGTTCAGTGAAGATTACTAAGATGTTTTAAAATACTCTTAGTAGGAATAAGAATTTATATCAGTCTTATAAACTGCAGCCTTCATTCAAACACATTTGAGTTTTTGGGATCATATTTGATCTTTTGGGTCTTATTATTATTATTACATAACACCTCCAGGGAGTAGACTTGTCGAGGGAGGGTACCTACTCTACAACTCTCCATCTCCCCCAACCGTTACTACCTTCATCATTTACACCAATGCCATCTACCGCCAACTACCACCACTAGTATTTTCACTGACAAACATCCATGGCAAGATTCGAACCTGCAGCCTTTGGCTGGAGAGCGGATACGATAACCAGTCGGGCCGGCAGAATTCACAGAAGGGTAACCATGATAATGTCAAGTTTGCTGATTGATTCTTTTTCTTTTTTAGTTAAAAAATTAGTAAATGGACAATAAAAAAGGGAACTATAATAAAACAGGATTTTTCAGTACATAGGAAGATGAGAGAATAAGGAATATATTTGGAAATTAAGAATTTGTTTAGCAGGACTATGAGAACTAGTTTTCACTCTGCCAGTGGTAAATGAGCAAAATGGGTTACTTGTCATCAATCCACATTAGTTCTGTTTACTTTTTTATGCATAGGACTAATGTATCATATACAGTTGATGTGTCCTTTTATTTGAAGGATGTTCATTATTTGACTTGACTATGTCCTAATTCATTTTAGTAACAGCTTATTATTACTAATAAATTATTAAAATTGTTAAATTTTTACTTTCTGGTTATTTCTGAAATCATGAATGATGTATATATGAGGCTTTGTATATAAGGTTCACAAAAATGTATTTAAATAGCCTGTCTTATTTTTCTACTGGCAGAATTTCATAATGTAACTCTTTTTTTCTTTTCTTTTTTTTTTTTTTTGTCTTTTATAGATGGGCAAGTCATTTTTTTGGAAGTCAGGCATTTTAAGTAATGCTGTTTATTGAGATATTTTCAAAATGAAATCACTGAAAAGAAATTTCATAGTTTTTGAAATGAAGGGAAGGAATTTAACATAACCTTGGACTTTTTTTTTTAATATGCTCATTGGTGGTGATTGTTCTTGGAACATGGCATCAAATAGTATATTAACAGAAGAACAACGACAACGAATTGAAGAAAGCAGAAGGAGAGCTTTGGAGAGACGTGCTACAAAAATAAATACTGTGCATCACAAGGATATATCTTGCATAGCTGATAAATCTGTTCCTTTTCCACCAGAATCATGTATAACTTCTCATAAAAATTCCAGTTTAACTCCCTCTTTAATGAAGGATAATCTTAGTTCTGAAATAAAGTTCTATGGTAGCTTACAGTCTAACACAATTGTACCTTCTAACAGGACTAATGAAAAGCATTTTCTAGGAACTTCTGCATTGTTAAAAAATAGTACAGATGTTAACCTGAAAAATAAGAGTGAATCGAGTTATAGCAACACATCATATGAAAAAATGGCTTCTCCTACTAAATCATTTGGTAAACCAGGTAATGCCCAGGGAATGTGTCTTTTGATAACTCGCAAAAGATTTCAAGTGAATGTTGGTTATCATCAAGACATGATTAAGTTATTTCAGTCTATCCCAAATCGAATGTATGATGCCAAAGAGAAAAGGTGGAATTTTGCTATTGAAGACCATGATACATTAATTAATGCTCTTAAATCTCTTAAATGTACTCTCACAATATCTCCTCTTCCTACCTATTTGATACAGACATTTAAAAATTCAACAGTGAATAAAGAAATTCCTGATGTTGATTTATCGTGTCTTGATCCTGTAATCCAGAACACTCTTATGCCATTTCAGAAGGAAGGTGTCAGTTTTGGTATTAACAAGAATGGAAGAATATTACTTGCAGATGATATGGGATTAGGGAAAACAATCCAAGCAATTGCCATAGCAGCATTTTATAGAACAGAATGGCCTTTATTAATTGTAACACCCTCATCTGTGAGATACTTATGGCAAGAAGCATTTTTTAAATGGTTACCATCATTAGATCCACAGGAAATTAATATCCTTAGCACAAGTAAAGATAGCCTATCAGGTAAAGTTATTATTCTGAGTTATGATTTATTAAATAAAAAAGTTAATGATTTGATAAAGAAAAAGTTTCAAGTTATTATAATGGATGAAAGTCACTTTTTAAAAAATCCGAAGTCAGCTCGCACAAAAGCTGCTCAGTCTGTAATAAAATCTGCAAAACGAATAATTTTGCTTACAGGTACCCCAGCATTATCTCGTCCCATTGAACTTTACACTCAGATAGCTTTGCTGAAGCCTAAATATTTTCCTACATTTATAGAATATGGAATTCGTTACTGTAATGGGAAAAAACAACCCTGGGGTTGGGATTTTGCAGGGTCATCTAATATGAATGAACTACAACTATATTTGGATGAAACTGTTATGATTCGGCGTCTAAAATCAGATGTAATAACCCAGTTACCAGCTAAGCAGCGGCAAGCAGTTTTTCTTGATCCATTTCTTGTTAACACAAAAAAAACTATTTTACAAGCTATGTCTAAGGAATTACTTAAAGTTAGTTTGAAAGGCATGGAAAGAAGAGGCGTCCTGCTACAGTATTTTCATGAAACAGGACTGAGTAAGCTAACTGCAATATGTGCTTACATTAAGGATTTACTAGAAGCAGACAGAAAATTTCTTTGCTATGCCCAGCATCGTGTGGTCATGGATGGCATCTGTAATGTTCTGAAAGAGAAAGACTGTGAATATATAAGAATTGATGGGACTGTACCTTCCCTCATGAGAAAACATTTATGTGATAAATTTCAATTCAATGACAATTGTAGAGTTGCAGTGCTAAGCATTACTGCTGCTAATGCAGGTATCACATTAACTGCAGCACAACTTGTCATATTTGCTGAGCTCTTCTGGAATCCTGGAATTTTAACCCAAGCTGAAGATAGAGTCCATCGTATTGGACAACAGGATTCAGTGCTTATTCAGTACCTTGTGGCTAAAGGAACTGCTGATGATCACATATGGCCACTTATACAGAGAAAATTAGATACTCTGAACAAAGCTGGACTTAGCAAAGATAACTTTGCTGAAGCTGATGTAATAATGGCTGAGGATTCAGCTCAATTAAAAATGGTTGATGTTTTTCAGAATTTAAGTGAGGATAATGATTTTTGGTGCCAGCAGTTCCAGAATTTTGAATGTGAACAGCCAGCAACTAAACGTGTCAAGTCTCAAGAAGATCAGAAGAATTGTGATTAGTATATGAAACTGTTTTTGATAAATTTGCATAAATTCACATTTATGTAAATCTTTGTAGCATTTTTTACGGAACTTTTGCAGAAAGCTTTAACATACAGTATTTTAATATTTTTGCATGTATGAAATGATGCTTGATGTCTCTTATTGATATTAATAAAAAAATAGTTTTATTTCCCAGTAGCATCAAAATCATTAATCCAGTATTCAGAAAATTGCACTGATATGACCCCTTCCCATCATGCCTGCCTTCTCTAGAGTTTATTAAAGATTATATATGGTAATATTCTGTTATTTAATCGATTTGAACCTAATATTTATAAGGTTCATTATATAAAATATTTATATCCAAAATTGACAATGTTATTAGCACAAATGTCGTTAGAAGGTGCAAGTGTTTCATGATTTTTTTTTTTTTTCATGTTGGATGCTAAACATTTTGCTATGACTCATCACAAGTAAAAAAATAATTTATTAAGCTGCTTCTGTTTTGCTGAATTTCAAACCAACACAGCAAAACATGAGATATATTTGACAGAAAAGAAGGCACTAACAGTCAAGTAACTGTGTAAACAGTTCAGAATTGTAATAGAAAAAGAACTAATGTCACATCATTAACCTTTCAGGGCTAGAGTTAAAGTGGTGTACAGCCATTGGGCTTAAGTTGGTGTTAAAATGACTGTCTCCAAAGTTTTCATATATTTCAGTCATACTTACTGAATTTCAGAGGGTGCTTCATTGCCGATGCTAACTCCAAAGATAGTCTCTCAGACTTGTGATTGGAGCCTTTATATCTTAATAACGATGTCCTTTAGTTGGAAAGATCTGAATTCAGATTCTGTCTTTATAGTAATCCCACACACGAGAGGCTGCGAAACCTGTAGCACATCAGTTGTGTATGTGCCTTATCTATGCGAAGAACTTTTATAAAGGCTTTTCATCTGAAGGGAAGTAAATCAGTCTCATTTGGAAGTGGCAGGGTTATTTTATCCTGCCTCATAAACTTAGGATTTCATTCCACAAGAAATGCAAACTGGTAAAGCATACATGCAATTTACAGACATGTAGACTTTCTAGATATCATTAACTGCCCTCTTATAGTAAGTTTTTATGCAGGCAAGTTATTTGGCCATGACAAGTCATTGAGCCTAACATGTTGAGGGGAAATGAATGCATGAAATGACATAGTACCATACTTTTTTCTTCTGCTTAGTGTGTATTTGAAAGGATGTTTGTTGCATGCTCTGTAGTTCCCCAACTTTCCATAACAGCTGTATTACATGTATTTATGTTCTGAGTGTTCAAATGTTAACAGCGCTTTTTGCCTCCGTGCATTGCAGGCACAAGGTTGCACGTTCCTGAATGTATCAAAAAATCGAGTTTGATTTTAAGTGAATGGATAAAGATTGCCAGTTTTATGTGTGGTTTAAAAGTGGTAGCGGTCATATATATTTAGAACTTTGGCTACCATTTCATATCATAAGGTGATGGCTTCCTTGGACAGAGGAGAGGGATACACAGTAGTATACTTAGATTTTGCAAAGGCTTTTGATAGATTACCGCATGATAAGTTGATAGTCAAACTAGAACAGATGGGGTTGGATATTAGATTAGTGCATTGGATTGGAGACTGGCTATCTGATAGACATCAGCTTGTATGGGGGAGTAATATCCTGGAAGAGGAAAGTCACTAGTGGTGTGCCTCAGGGGGTCTGTTTTATGGCAATTGTTGTTTAACTTGTATGTTAATGATATTGGCAAAGATTTGGACGGGGATATTCAGTTGTTTTGCAGATGATGCAAAGTTGGGACAAACTGAAGAGTAGAGATGTTGTGGCCTTACAAGAAGACTTGAATAAATTGAGTGAATGGGCATGGAAATGGGGATGCAAGCTCAATGTTGCAAAATGTAAGGTTGGCAGGGATATATTGTTGGAGGTGGAGTAAATAAGAGATCTTGGGGTGATAGTGGATAAGGATCTCAAATTTAGGGGATACATTGCTAAAATTGTGAGGACAACACAAAGAATCATGGGAATGATACAGAGGACACTGACTTCTAGAAGTAAAGGAGATTCTTGTTCCATTGTATAGGGCTTTAGGGGTTTGATTAGGCCACACATGGACTACTGCATGCAGATTTGGTCACCTGGTTTTCAAAAGGACGAAGAGATGTTGGAAAGGGTCCAGAGTTGACTGACTAAGGTAGTTTCTGATCTCTGGAATGTCATGAGGAAAAGATGCAATTTACAGAGTCTAGTGGATAGGAGGAACAGGGGTGATATGATAGAGACCTACAAGTTAGTAAGGGGTTGTTATAGGATCAATGTTGGAGAGGTTTTACATAAAATGGTGGGAGATCAGGGGGAGAACCAGAGGTCATCCCTGGAAGCTATATAAGGAGGGTGTGAGAAGGGGAATGAGAAGCAGGTTTTTTAGCATGCATAGTTGTGAATGTTTGGAATGCCTTGCCTGAGAGTGTGGTGAGTGTGGTGTGGTGTCTGCAGAGAATTTGAGTGTGTTTAAAGTGCAGTATGATTAGCTGTGTGTATGACAAAAGGATCTCCTAGATGAGTCTTACTCCATGGGGATCTGGAGATAATAATTTCAGACACTCCTAAACTAGGTATGGGAATATTTTTACTATGAACTTGTATGTCAAGATCATACAGCTTCCAGGGATGGCCTCTATAGTTCTCTGCTGATCTCCTACCATTTTTTGTAAAACCTCTCCAACAAAGTAAAGGGGGATGTGGAGCATGTACTAATACCACTTTTTTTTTTTAGCAAATGTTATTCCCCTATTTTAATCCTGTCCTTGCCTACATCTTCCTTGACATGCATTCCTTGTATTCAGGGTATATGTATCTGAAACAATAGCCAAAGGGCTAAATAAATATAATCTTCACACTCATCAAACTAGTAACTCCTATCACTTCTCCAAACAATTCTCCACATCCTGCCTTCTTTGTTACATATCCAGGAATTTATGAAGTGCATTATGCTTGCAAAATGGACAGGCAGAAAACAGTGTTAACATCTGTCAACCTTGAAGAACTTTGCCGAGTGGTAAGCGTATCCGCTCTCAGCCAAGAGGATGCGGGTTCAAATCCCGCATAGGCATGGATGTTTGTGACTCTCCCAATATGGACTGGGTCACCATGGGAGTAGTAGACTCAAAATCTCCTGCAGTTGGAGAGGCCTTCAACCTCTAGTGGGTAGAAATATAGCTGTTCATTTTTTATTATTATATATATATATATGTTATCAGGAGCAAACTACACATTAGATCCCTTTCACCCAGAATTAAGTCGAAAAAAACTACTAACAGAAGCTATTATAAAGTGGGAAAGACCATTTTTAAAGCAGGCATCAGCAATGAACACTCCTTGAACCTCAACAGGTGTGGTTACATTAATTTATCAAAAATGTTGGAGTCAATCATCTAACACTACCTTCGGCTCTGATCCCCCCCTCAGTTCTGGGGAGGTTAGTTCTTTTTTGAATAATTGGATGTAATGGGTGAGTTTGATGTTCAAATAACTGGTAAGTTTTTCAACTTTTTTTTGATAATTGTGAAATTCGAAATTTCTGACTTTTCTGACGTGTTGAATATCGGTTTGATGAAGAAATAATAACAACTTAGCCATGATTAGCTTTCAGACTTTTTTTAGATGTAAATGTTCAGATAATCACCAGAATAGTGTACATTTATGTAATAAATATTTTTGGAAATTTGGAAAGGTCAGATGTATAATACACTGTACTTGATCCCCCCCCCCCTCCCTCAGGTATTAAGTGTGCTAAGGATGGTGGTTTGAAATACAGAAAATATCAGCAACTTCAGTATCATTAAATAATTAATATAACTGTGTAGCTGAACCAAATACAGCACAAGTGAGATTGCATTCTACTAATTCTCTTTTAGATGTTCTCAGATGTTCAGTAATCATTTTAAGGAAGCTATACTATTATTAACAACTCTTACAGATAATCTCCCTTATAAATGTCCCATGTTTTTGACAAATTGCAGAATACTGCATCTGTGGGATCTCATATATGGAACAAATGGGTTGCTCTCTAGAAATTTAAAAAAAAAAATCTCAATGTTATCACCACAAAAAACCAAGGCTGGATTATTAGACTGTGTCACTCCAGCAAAATAAAAGCTTAATAGCAGACAAAAGCATTGAGAGTATTTATTGGGCATTTTCGGAAATCCTTATGGTTTAAAACCATAGATTGTGGCAGTTAGAGTGCCATCTTAAAAGATCAAGTTACTCCATTCTGTCAGACATTTTGTACTTTTGCATGTTGATGTAAGAAAATTAGTAGAAACACTGATTTGCTTATATTTATATCTGCCCTACAAAAATCTCTTAAGTAATGGTATATTACTGAAGAGATGAAATATTGACATTATCTAATAAGTTTAGGCTTTAAATGTTTCCAATTGAAATTTTTAATGCTAAATTATTAGGATTCTAAATGTGACAGAATTTTCTGTTATACAGTTTTTTTTTTGTATCTCTTCATTGAATAATATAATGCTGTTACTATATAATGATGTATATAATGGATATATATAATGTTTATAATAATTGTTGAAAAAAAAAAAAAGTGCATAAAGTTACAATTAGTCACATATATATATATTTATTCATGTTTATTGATGTAATGATATTTGATAACTTCAGGTAACTAAAATTCACTGAAGGTGCTGTGCAGTACATGGACATGTATTATAATGTGTGTGATAATTTGTACAGTGCATTTATGAACATAGAGAAATTGCTTCCCCCCCACCCTTTGGTTTAGTGAATCATTTTAAAGGTTTAATATATCACTTTAAAGTTCCTTAGTGTCACACAGCTAAGTGCATAAATGTGTTCTGAATTGAAAGCAGTATTTTAATCACCAGGGCTCCAAAAATACAACTTAAATCTCCTAGTCAGGATCGGTCTACTTTATATAAAGATTGTTATAAGTAATGTTTAAAAAAAAAAAAAAATGAATATTATGTTGACAAAGCAATACATTCTTTAAATCTCACTATATACATTACACGTAATTATACAGAAATAGGCTTTTAAGGTAGGTTTAAAATGTATGCCATAACACATCTGATCATAACTCAGTTTGCATTCTCTTTCGTTCATTGTTCATAATGCAGGGTGAGTTTATATAAATTATCCATGAGCAATAATTTATAAGGGAAGATAAATAATAAAATTCATAAAAACAAGGGAATAGGTAGCACTTGATGTGGAACCACACAATTTTCATGATGCACTCAGTCACTTGATTAGCTCTTTGACTTGTCTTTGCAAGGTGTTTGAAGAATAAGATATATATAATATATATACACACACATACATACATACATACATACTTGTACTGCAGTATTTAATTAGATTATGCCAATTTTAATTTTTATGTTTATAATTATCAGTTTATTTTGTTGATGATTGTAAGAAGAGTAACGGTCAAAGCTGTATAACTGAGAGGAGACCTCCACATAGCCTTTAAAGGAATGCGGAGAACCGACCAGGGCTTCTGACCTAATGTCCAGTCCTCACCTTCTCATGGTGCACCCTGTTGGGTATCTACTTGGATACTGAACGAACGAGGATGGGCTGGCAATTTGGGATTTAGCCGACTAAATTGTATTCTTATTGACTTAAACCAATATAGAAAATGATGGTACAACATGACAAAATTGCATGCCGGCTGGGGCGTCGCCCGGTTACACATGGCCCCCGTTATTTTCACCAGGGAACCAGAACAAACAGCGAAAAGTCAGCTACTGGAACAAATCTGAAAACACACCCCAACTCAACATCACCAGAGTTAAAGATCGGTACTATCAACATAAGAAGCCTGAATGGCAAAGAAATGGAACTAGCTGAGGAATTAGATAAGTACCAGATCGATATAATAGGGGTGACTGAAACAAAAAAGACAAAAACTGGTGAGATCTTTCTGAGCAATAAATACAAAATGTTATATTCAGGCAATGACAATCAAGGAAAAGAAGGAGTAGCCATAGTATTCAACACAAAATATGAGGCTAATCTTCTTGAATGGCAGTCAGTCTCAAGTAGAGTAATGTGGGCAAATATGAGAATGGGGAATTGGACAATGAGACTTATTTGTGCCTGTGGTCCCACAGAAGGTTCTACTAAGGTAGAAGTGGAGGAATTTTTTGATGCTTTAGAAAAACAACTGACACAATGAAAAAGGAAAAGTTGGTCCTTGTTGGGGATCTAAATAGCAGAGTAGGAAATGATTGTCAGACGTACAAAAATATTTTGGGAAAATTTGGAGAAAAGAGCAATGCCAATAATAATGGCAAATACCTGTTGGATTTCTGCTCAAGACATGGACTGGTTATTACTAACACCATGTTCCAACATAAAAATGTGCACAAATTCACATGGAGAGAAGAGGCAAGGAATAAGAAAAGTCTCATTGACTATGTTATTGCTGATAGTGATGTTTTCTCCCTGGTCAGGACACCAGAGCGTACAGAGGATTTGAAATTGAAAGTGATCACTATTTAGTCTTGAGCAGGATAAAATCGAATTTTGTATTGAAAAGAATAACACATAAGAAAGTTTTAAAGCGAATAAAAGTTGAGCAGCTCTCAGATGTGAATTGCAGACTTAAACATACAAAGATTATTGAAGAAAAAATGAAAGAGTTTGAGAACAGAAACCAAACCTTGGAGATTCAGTGGCAGGCCTTGAAGAAAACCCTGATTGTTTCAGCCAGAGAGGCATATGGTGAGGTTGTCTGGAAGGATAGAAAAATCAGAACTCCGTGGTGGACACAGGAAGTTAAAGAGGCAGTGAAGGAAAAGAAGAAAGCATATCAAAAGTTCCTGGCAAATAAGTCAGCTTGTGCTCTTAGAGAATACAGAGACAAATGTAAGAAAGCGAAACACTGTGTAAAACTAGCTAAACAAAAGTCATGGGAGGACTTTGGCAAGAACATAGAAAAAATATATAAAGAGGGTGGTAGGATATTCTGGAGGTTGATGAAGAGGCTTAGAAATGGAGGAATGAGTGCTGTAAAAGGAGTTAGAGATGATAAAGGTTACATGAAAACAGGAGAAAAAGATATCTTTGAAGTATAGAGTAATTACTTCGAAAAGTTGCTAAATGAAACAAGCAGTGATAGCACAGTGGTAAAAAATACTCAACAGGCATACAGTCAGGAATACATATCCATACTTGAAGTAGAAAAAGCCATCAAAGGCTTGAAATGTGGAAAGGCAGCAGGAATAGATGATATTCGACCAGAAATGCTGAAGTATGGTGGTATAAGAGTCTTACAGTGGCTGCACTGCATAGTTCAGAAAACCTGGACAGAGGGACGAATTCCCGATGATTGGAATAGAGCTCTAATAGTACCCATATATAAAAATGAAATAAAACTGAATGTGAGAATTACAGAGGTATTTCCCTACTTAGTGTTCCTGGCAAGATCTATGCAAGTATACTTGAGAAACGGTTGGGAAGAATTGCGGAAGAAAAGCTTCGTGAAGAACAAGCTGGATTCAGGCCAAATAGAGGCTGTCAGAATCAGATCTTCACTTTACGACAAATAGTTGAGAAAGCATGGGAATATAACAAAGATTTATATTTAAGTTTTGTCGAACTAGAAAAGGCAGATGACAAGGTGCCAAGAGAGAAGCTATTCAATACGCTACAGTTATATGGTGTCAATGGGGCATTATATCAAGCAATACTTAGTCTGTATTTAAGTCGGCAGTTAGAATTGAAGGAAGTACAGGAAGATGGTTTAATGTTAAATCTAGTGTGAGACAAGGATGTACATTATCCCTTCTGTTATTCATTATCTATATGGATCACATTATGAAGGAAAGTGGTATTAAACATGATATCAGAGTTGGAGATGTTAATGTCAGCTCTTTGCTTTATGCGGATGATGTTATACTGCTAAATAAATCCGCTACAAGTTTGCAAGAGTCCCTGACTAAATTGAATAACTGTTGTAATAGATATGGTATGATGGTCAGCATTAAAAAGACAAAGACAATAGGTAGAATTGTTGAAAATGTCAATTGTGTTGTGAACGGGGATGCTGTGGAACAAGTAAAATATTTCAGCTACTTAGGCACGATTTTTACTGAAGATGGTAAATTAAATATGGTAATAGACAACAGAATCAACAAAGCTGGTATGATAGGAAGTCAATTGAATAAATTCATATGGAATAAGAGAGAAATTAGTCAGAACACTAAATTAGCTGTATACAAGACAGTGTTCAAACCAGTTTTAACTTATGGATCTGAGAGCTGGGTCAGAAGTAAAACACTTGACCAAAGACTAGAGACCGCAGATATGATAGTCCTGAGAAAGATTAGAGGCTTGAACAGATGGTATCAATGGCAATATCATATTAAAAACGAGGACATTAGGAAAGAACTTGACATTGTCGGCATCCAGGAATGCATTAGCAGAGCTAATCTGAGGTGGTATGGTCACTTAAACAGAATGGGCGAGGAAAGATTAGCAAAACAAGTGTTCTCTGCTAGGTTGGCAGTAAAACAACGCAGAGGAAGACCAAGATATAGGTGGATTGATACGGTACAATGTGCCTTAGACAATAGAAATATAAGATCTGTTAATGATAATATTGGAGTCTTGACAAGTAACAGACTGATTTGGAGGAAAATTGTAGATAGGAAGTTAGTAATGATGTAAATTTTTCATGTAGTACTATCATATCCTGTACACCCATTGATGGTACATGTCAGAAATTTGATGATGATGATGATGATTGTTTATTACATGTCATTCATATATTATTATTACTATACAAACCTGCTGGAGTTGAGACTCATCAAGGGAGGCAGCAATAAAATGCATTCTAACAGAGATAATGTTTATCATACTACATCTTAAATAGGTTCGATGTTTGTTTGTGCACTCATCACCTCATTCGGCAATGCATTCCACTCACAACCAATTCTTTGTGCAAAACAATCATGCCACACTTCCTTACATGACACAACTTTATACAACTTACAAGAATGACCTCTTGTTTCTATTCTCTTCCCTATTTCGACCCTTTGAAAAATATCCTGAGTATCTATTTGATAAGCACCTCTTAACAATTTGTCTAAATTATAATGCCCCTCCTCTATCTATTTACTAAAGTTTACAGTTTACATTTCCTTAACCTACCTTCGTAGTCAGTATTTCATAATCCCATTATTGCTGTAGGAAAAAAATAAGCTCTTTTTCTTGAGTTTGCTTCTCACCTAGAAATACAGGTGACAAAATCAGTGCACAGCCCAGATGTGATCTAATGAAAGCCCTATACAGAGGAATGACCTCATCTTTATCTCTACTTGTCAGTGTTCTTCTTAGTATACTTTGTGCAATATGTCCCTTGAATTTGAATTCTCTATCCACCAAGATCCTTTGCTTCCTCCACTAACTATAATTCAGTGCCTTCAATATGATGCACAGCTTTACAATTTCGAGATCCAAAGTGCAAAATCTTACATTTATTGGTGTTAAATTGACATCCCCAGTTTTTTGCCTGTATAGCCACTTTATTCAAATTGCTCTGAAGCACAAGTACTCATAATTTTTCCTAGCTTAGCAACATATGCAAACTGCTGAATATCTGCTTGCAAACCACTCACAATATCATTAATAAACAAATTAAACTGCAGTTGTCCTAGAACAGAACCCTGTAGGACTCCACTGGTAACTCTCCACCTCAGAGACATGGCTCCTCTACACACCATAGTTTTATTGATTAGAAAGCCAGTTTCTTATCTAATCAATCAATTGATTATCTAACCCCATTTTCCATAATACATCAATTTATTATGTGGTAGCCTGTCAAATGCCTTTGCAAGATCCAGAGGTATCACCATATATGAATTGCCCGTATCCAGAACTGTAGTCATCTTATTATAAAATGTAAGTAAATTTGTAAAACATGACATCCCTTTAAAAAATCCATATTGACCTTTATACAGAATCTTTTTCTTATGTCCTGTATTCTATTCCTAACTAATCTCTCCAAAATCTTAACAACCACTCCAGAAATGCAAACAGGTCTGTAATTTGAGATGCAGTTTGCTTCCACCTTTATTCAATGGAACAATTTTGCCCTCTTTCCTCTCATTAGGAATTGTTGAGTTACAAGATTCTCATTAATCAACCAAGTCAGTGAAAGTGTCGGTTGCTTAGTACATTCTTTCACAACATAGGGTAAAATTACATCAGTCCAATAGCTTTTTCACATCAAGATGACTTAAACAATTGGACTGATGGAATTTTACCACATGTTGTGAAAGAATGTACTAAGGAACTGATACTTTCATTGACTTGGTTGTTTAATGAGAGTCTTGTGACCTCATTCACTTTCAAGGAACTGAGTTGAAGTATTGATTCCTCAACTTCCTGCTTCCTTAGAATAGTATAATTGCCACCAGTATAAAAAACTTTAGCAAAATGATCACTGAACAATTCCACAATAACGTCTTCTTTGGTCACTCTTGCACCATCTTGATCCAACAGAGTTATCCTCCCATTCATTCATTCATGCTTTTGTTGTCATCGTCATCAATCCCCCAATTTTTCCTCATCCGTCCCTTAGGTCTGGTTGAGGTTGTGCCTTCCAGTGACAGACTTCTGAGTGTGTATTTTTGACTGTAGATCCATGTGTGTTTATTCATGGGGCCGGATTGCCTGTTCTGAGGGACGAAAAACCTGAGTTTCTGGGAGGAAAAACCCTCTATCTCTGTATGAGACTGGCTAACTCACCTTTAGTCTAAAGAGACCAGATAAAGATTCCTCACATCATAAATGGGAATTGAACCCCTGTCTTTCTGACCACAGGGCTTTGTCTTGCTAGCTGCATAACCGAAAAATTCCCTAGGATTCTTCTTAGCTAGTTTCATAGTCTCCTCTCTTCATTCTTCTTGTTGCAATTGTCAATCTTCTTGCCTACACTTATAGATTTCATGTAATTGTTCATTTCTTCCAAGTTTATATTTTCTCCATAATCTTCTCTTTTGCAGTTCCTGCATAATTTCCCTATTTATCCATTTAACATTTATTTTGTTAATATTTTTTGATTTAGGCACACAGTCTGTTATTGCCATCATCAACTTAACTATGATCCATGCCATATTAATCTCTTTTTCTTCAAATTCCTTATCCCATAGAATTCCTTCAAGCTGTTGGCTATTTGAAAAATTGTCTAATACTTTCCTAGAGATGGGGATGTGATGTGGCCGCCATTATCGTCTGCAGTACAGATACACAAATCAGAGTTGCATCCTCTTTTCCATCTAGAGGAGAGAAAGCTTGGTTTATCTTTGGTATCAAAGATCAGATGGAGGTTCTGATTTTCCATCCATTTCACTAGTAAGGTGCCATTTAGGTCATCCTCTCTCTATAGCCCCAAAGGGAGTGATGACTATTAAAATCTTCCAAAATTATGCTTAGATGTTGTTGCTGGGACAGTACTTGATCAGGCCATTTAACTAAAGGAGGTTTATACACATTAGTTATAGTATAATCAGATATTATAATGGATACACTATATATGTTCTTGCTGATGCTTGGTTCACAGATCTTATAATTTGAAATGTCATTTTTTATATATGTTGCCACACCATATTTGGAATGGTTTATACTATTAATTACATCATATCCTCACTGTATTTTCCTCTCGTTAGTAGGTCTAGATCGTCCTTAGTGTGAATTTCCTGTATTATAATGACATCTTGTTGTTTATTATTTTAACGGTATATAATAGAACACAGAAACTAAGTGAATAATTAATTTATTAACTTATTGCTGATATTTCGCTGGTGTTATAACCAGCATCTTCAGAGCACAAAAACACTGTTTGTTACAATACGCGAGACTATAACAACATGGTGTACTTAAACAAAATTGTAGCAGCAACACAAAGACTAGAGTCCTGATTTTGGCACCCTCTATCTGAAAAAAAAAAAAAAAAAAAAAACAGAGCTATCACATATTACTAGAGTCCTAGAAAAGTGCTAGTTTTTTCTTAATATGACTGTCTCCCAGATCTTCGGCAAGTTAATACAGCCATATTTGTTGAGATTTGGAGTGTTTTAGGGCTTCTATCGCCTCTAAGAACAATCTCTCTGATTTATACGGGTTTCTGTGTAGTACTTTTGTGTTTTTCCAGTTGATCCTGTGTGCAGGGGTATCCAGAGCATGGTCTGCTAGGCCCGACTTCCCATAATGATAATTCCGGACGTATCTTTGGTGTTCGCTGATGCGGATGTTCACAGTTCTTCCTGTTTGATCGTAGTAGGCTTGATTACATGAGCAGGGTACTTGGTAGACTCCTGGATGTGATAAAGGAGGAATGCTGTCCTTGGGTGAGCGGATGAGGGTAGTTAATTTGCTACATGGTCTGAATGTAGTGCGTAGTTTATGTTTATTGAGAATTCTTGAGATCTTTTCGGATGTGCCTTTAATGTAAGGGATGGTGACTGTTTTGTTGTAGTTCTCTGTGGTGGATGGTGGGAGGGGGTTTCTTAAGAGTGTTTAGTATTTTGTTTATTTTATGTGGATTGTAGCCGTTGGCCAAGAAGATGTGGCGTAAGTGAGTCAGTTCAGCAGTAAGAGCCTTGTCATTGGAACAGATTGCTCTCGCTCTATGGGTTAGCGTTTTTAATATGCCATATTGTTGAGAAGGATGATGGTGTGATTGTTTGTGTAAGTATCTACCTGTATGTGTGGGTTTTCTAAAATGTGAAAATGACAAGGAACCATCTGGAAGACGTGTGATAAGTGTATCCAGGAAGGGCAGACAGTTGTTGGCTTCCAGTTCCATAGTAAAGTGGATTTTTGGATGTTGGCTGTTTAAATGTGCTAAGAATGTTTTCAATGTCTCTGGGCCATGTGGCCAAATAGCAAGCACATCGTCAACATAGCGTAGCCAAAGTGTTGGTTTGAGAGTGGCTGTATTGATTGCTTGTTTTTCCAGGTGTTCTATGTAAAAGTTGGCTGGGGAGGGGGAAGGGGGGAGCCCATGGCTGTCCCATCTATTTGTTTGTATATTTTCCCTTTCCATGTGAAATATCCTGCATGTATTGTGAATTTTAATAGTTCAAATATATCAGGGGGGAAGTGTGATTTCAGTAGATTGAGGGTTTCTATTAGTGGTACATTTGTGAATAGTGAAGTGATGTCAAAGCTTACTATTAAGTCTGAGCTTTTTAGGGTAAGGTGTTGTAAGATGCTTTTTAGGTGTGCTGAATTTTTGACATATTATTTACTTAGTTTCTGTGTTCTATTATATACCGTTAAAATAATAAACAACATGTTCGACGAACACATAAGTCTGTCCACACGTATAATGACATCTATTTGATGGTAGTTCAGGATCTTAGATTTAGCTCTACTTATACCTTCAATATTTAATTGGCATATTTTTAAGAGTGAGCCCATATTCTTGGTTCCTCAGGTCCTCGGTAGGTGTATGTCGGTTATTTGAGAGCCTGTGTCCGTGAGGCCAACTAGGAGAGTATGGAGTCATCTGTCGCTGTAGACTAGCATTACCCAGGGTGCACCATGAGGAGGCAGTCTACATTACACCCCTATAAACATGTAGTATGAGATTAAGGAAGATATATATATATATACGTATCTTCATTAATCTTGTTTATTGTGTTTTGAAAGCCTGAGGCATACATCAAATAAACAATATTTAACATTTTTAAATACCATATCCTTGAGTACTGGTGTATTGGAGAACAGATGTACTGTCACTTAGTTCATTAGTTAATGCACGTCCACTTAAATCCTTTGAATTGCCTGATGTTGTTACAGTAATCTTGCCTCCATGTAAAATTCTTGCCCAGCCAAACTAATTGTTTTTCTTATTATGTATGTTGCTAACACACTTGATTTTTGTATATTTAAGACAGTGGACTCAGTATCTTTGATGTTACTACCAGTAGAATCACTCGATTTGGGGATCTTCTGCTTTTTAATATTTTTTTCTTTTCCATTAGCTTTCTTCCCTTAATGGTAGAATTGCACTTGTTATGTAAGTTTCCTGCACAAGTTGCAAAGGAAAGGCCAGGTAGTGCTGTACTGGAAGCAGTAGAATCCATATCTTTAATAAATGTATGTGATCTGTCTAAATCAGCACCATTAAATTTTCTCTTTTCTGTTGCTTATTTCCCTTCCTCGTAGGACTGCACCTGTTGCCATGTAAGTTTCTGGCACAAGGCACAAAAGAAAGGCCAGGTAGTATTGGGGAGGAAGCAGTGAACACTGAAACCTTAATAATGTGTGAAAAATATGAAAAACATTTTCTTGCACACTTAAAGTGTGTGAGATTTACTGTTTTCACTATAAAAAAAACACAATACCTGCTCATTTTTATCTTCATGACAAAAGACAGAAGTGTTGTGTAGTGAAGCATGCAGGGAGCAAAGAGAACTCCATAATATTGCTGTGAGAGAAATGAGATTTTTGGACTCACTAGTGGATATTTATGAAGTCTTTCATATAGAAAAAAAATTTTCAAAAGTTATAAACTTGTTATGATAATGACGACGGAACAACTGTTGGGGGAGAAGGATTAAGATACTGCAGGTTGAGTTTTTAATTACTACGAAAAAGGAAGTCTTTCATATAGAAAGAAAAATAAAGCTCCGAACCTTAAAGAACAAAGTGAAGATGATTGGCTTACATAGAGATAACCAGCAACTAAAATTGTAACTGCTTTGTCTATTCTTTAAAATAGCTGCTCTAGTGTTTAAATTTTAGATACAGAAGTTTTATTTCCAACTCTCTGGAAATAAAACTTCTCTAATGAATTCATTTGCAGCCACCCATGATTAAATAACTTGATAGTGAATGAAATGTTTAAAGAAAAAAATAAAAAAGCAAATTATGTGAAAAAAATATTTTGAATGCATCTGAAACAAGTCGGAAAATTCACTTACCACTTGTCTCTGTTTACTTTCCTCTCGCGATAATTTGGTAATATTATCATATTACCAAAACCAATTACCATTATGCCTAAAAAGAAAAGTTTTTAACCAGTGTATTCTTCCTATATTAACATATAGCTGTGAAACATGGACCCTGAATACAAAGGAAATTCAAAAATTATAATCAACATAATTTAGTGTGGAAAGAAATATGCTGGTATCACAAGATTGTGGATAAGAAATCAAACTAAAGTCTTTGACATTATAGGAAGTGTGAAACACTTAAGTGGCAAACGACTGGGCATATTGTTCAAATACAAGATCAGTGATGTTCATAAAAAGTTCTGGATTGGATTCCACAAGAGGAATCATGACTAGGGTGATTGATAGTATCATCAGATTTGCAGGAGTGATATGGGGAAAGGAAAGCCATTGACAAATAGTTTTGGAGTAATCTTGGAAAGGCCTTCATCCAGCAATGGATTGACAGTGGATGATGATACACACACAATGCTGCATTAAGCAAGGTTTGTAGTAGAGAGGGGTGGGATATTAAAAAATGTTTCTTAGTAAAAGTGTGAATGTTTAATTTTTATCTGGCTTGCACTTGCTACAAATACATGTCACCCTTTTACATCACTTGCAGAATGACTCTTCCTGTATCTCTGAATTATTACTAACTTTGACCTTCATATTAGATGGTACTATTTTTTTTTTATTAATGAACCATATGCAAAAACAGTACCAACTTCACTAAAAATGCATTTCACATAATACACATTCTTATATGTATATAAGAGATGAATATAACTTGCTAGCTTTTTATGTACACTATACTTTTGGTTTATTTACTGATTTACTCACTAAACTAGTAAATAAATTAGTTAATTCAAATTCAGTCCTTTGTTTATAACATGTTGCTGTTTGCACTTCTGAAGTATTGAAAGTTTATTTTTCACTAGGTTAGACTATAATAAATTTAGTTTAATCCTTTATCCCAGTGAGAGCAAACAAAGTTTGCACCTGAAAATATCTTCAGGACTGAATATAGTGTTGTACTATTTTACCTGGGGTAAGTAGTACAACACCAGGCAATCTACCAACACTCCTATCCCAGTATCTCCCATAATGCAAAACACATCTCCTTGTGGATATGTATACTGTTATGCATTAAGGGATTGGCCACTACCCAGAATAGTTTCGACCTTTATTGAGGTCTCTTCAGTGAGAGCCAGGCCCAGAGTTGGAGATACCAGGCAAAAGCAGTAGCAAGGTTATCTTTACCTATAGTTAACTTTGTTTGCTCTCACTGGGATAAAGGATTAAACTAAATTTATTATAGTCTAACCTAGTGAAAAATAAACTTTCAACATCTTTCTCTAAATCCAGAGTAATTTAATAAAAAAAAAAGGTGGAAAACCTTTTGGCAACTCCTATAGGTAAAGATGACCTTGCTACTGCTTCTGCCTGGTATCTCCAACTCTGGGCCTGGCTCCCACCGAAGAGACCTCAATAAAGGTCGAAACTAGGTATTGGCCAATCCCTTAATGCATAACAGTATACATATCCACAAGGAGATGTGTTTTGCATTATGGGAAATACTGGGATAGGAGTGTTGGTAGCTTGCCCCACCTTTGCTCTGAGTTGCCTGGTGTTGTACTACTTACCCAGGTAAGATAGTACAACACTATATTCAGTCCTGAAGATATTTTCAGGCACAAACTTTGTTTGCTCTCACTGGGATAAAGGATTAAACTAAATTTATTAACTTCTGAAGTATGCTGAAACTTCAGTATGTTTACCCCACCCAATATTTGCTATTAGCAAAAATAATGAATTTCTGATAACTCCCATGTTTGAGATTAAATTAAAAATTAATAATTATTAAATTAATAAATTGTTGGTAGATTAATGGTAGATTATTAATTGAATATTCATAACTCCCCATGTTAGATTCTGAGAGCCATACCCTAAAATTTCTTAATTTTTCTTTTTTTCCATATTAGATTGTGTATACTGACTGTTAATTTTCTTAGTGAAGCAAGGATTAGTTTAATTCAAGTTTTCATTAATTTAGCTAGATATCCATTCCACACCTCATTAACTTTTAAGAATCTGCAACCATTTGTCCAGGACTTTTCTTAATTCTGTCTCTCATTTTTCTTCTTTTAGGAAATCTACCACTATTAATAATGTAGAAGTTCCATTTAACATGAATTCTAGAAGTTGAATTTTCAGCTAAAGCTTAGGTTAAATGAAAGTTCTGAATTGTTCATTTCCAGTAAGTTTGTCTCTGATCGCCATTGCCTTAACTTAAAAGTAAGCCACTGGTATAGATGATTTTTAAGAACATCGAACTAAAGTACTATGGTAGGGTTTTTATTATTATTCAGGCCTCCATGTAGTCAAAAGACTCATTGTGGGAGGTCTTTCCTAGGAAACGCAGTCTATCATACCACTTCTTGAATCCATTGACTATTCTTGCTCTCACCACTCCACCAGGCAGTGCATTCCATGGTTCACCCACTCCTCACCCACCCACCCACTTTCTCACAGCTTCCTTTCATAACTTCCAGAAATGGCCCCTTGTCATTGCTTTTTCCTGCTGTTCCACCAAGTGAAAGAACTCCCCAGTGTCAACTCAACTACCTCTCAACAGTTTAAAAGTCTCAATCATATCACCTCTTATCTACCACTCTGCAGTCCACATTCCCTCAGCCGATCCTCATAACTAACATTGTACAGTCCTGAAACATCTTTGTTTTCCACTCTTTCCACAGTTAATTTATCCCCTTCAAATCCTGAGGACTAAATTTGAGAACTGTAATCCGTGTGGTCTGATCAGGGTCTTATACAATGGAACGATAACTCTTTTATCTCTGCCGGTCAGCATCCTTCTCAGTATTGCAGCAATCCTCTGGGTTACCTTCACCACCTTTGCAATATATTCCCTGAATTTCAGTTTTCTATCAATCATCAACCCCAGATCAATTTTCTTCCCTACGTCCTCCAGTACAGCTCTTTCAATCGAGTATTCAGCCTCCCATCGATGTATCCCAAACTTCAAAGACTTTACATTTTGCTGTGTTAAACCGAAACCCCATTCATTTGCCCATTTGTCTAGTTTATTCAAATCCTCTTGCAGAGCTGCCACATCTGCATTATTACTAATAACTCTTCCCAGCTTCACATAATCTGCAGACATCTGAATATCCCCCTGCAATCCGTTGACAACAGCCTTTGCAAAATCCAAAAAAAATGGCAGTATATGCCTTTCCCCTCATCAACTGCTCTTGTCACTTTATTATAAAATGCAATCATATTACTAAAGTGCGAACCTTAACAAATCCATGTTGTCTCTCACAGATAACATTACCCTCATCTGTCCAACGCTGTATGTGGTCCCTCACTAATTTCTCCAAGATCTTAACTACTGATGAAACACAAATTGGCCTATAGTTAGACACATCCAGTCTACTACTACCCTTATGGCACTATCATACCATCCTTCCATTCCTTGGGTACCTTTCCCATAGCCAGACGTTCATTGAAAAGCCAGGTCAATGGAGCTGTCAATTCTTTAGCACATTCTCTCGAAACCCATGGTGAAATACCATGTAGTCCCACAGCTTAGCTGACATCCAGGGACTCAGTATTTGAAACACTCTCTTCTTGGACTTCGAACCTGCACTATCCCTCTAGAACTAAAACCTACTTCTCTAGGATGAAATACTCCAATAAAGTGTTCATTGAACAATTCCACTATGTCCTCTGCATCAGTCACTATTCCCATTTTTATCCTGCAATGTCATTCTTCCACAATCATTTCTCCTCCTACTAGCCACATAGCTAAAAAATTCCCTAGGATTTTCTTTAGATCTTAGTGAAAATCTTTTCTCATATTCCAGTTTTGCCACATTTATCACTCTCCTGGCTTAAGTCTTATATTCTTCATGCATCTGCTCTCCTTATCTCTTCTGTAACCTCTTTTTCATCTACAGTTCCTGTTTGATATTGTTTGTCATCCACTTTACACCAAACTGTGTCCTTTTCACTCGTGGAATGCAGCTTGCTATTGCTGCTAACAAATATTCGTTCACAATTTCCCAAGCACTAATGATATCCCAGCCTTCCAATTCTGCCCTCCATGGAACTGCCCCAAGTCGATATCTTTTATTATAATCACCCGTCTTATAATTCCACATACGTTCTCTTTTCTTTTGATACTCCATGTGTATTCATCTTCCAAGTCAAAACCACATGCTCACTTTCTCCAACTGGGGGAAAGAGATGCCATCTCAGTTATCAGCTCTTCTGATGCTATGACCAAATTCAAAACTCTTGAATCTCTTGTTCCTGCTATTACATGTTGCCTAAGACATCTGTCCCTCAAGAATTCCAGAAATTTCCATTCCCTTATTACTATGTACATTTTGCTCTTCCCAACTTATACTGTTGTAGTTAAAATCTCCCATAACAATCATTCTTCTTGCACTGCCAAGCTCAACTGGAGGCGTTGGAGGACATGTCATCACTTATCAAAACTGTACTCCACAACCGCATTTTCCCTTCCTATCCTGCCGAAAAATGCTGTTCCTTGCTACTTCTATTCCTGTTATTATATCATATGTCAACCACATCTCAGAGATCCCAATAATCTTTGGTCTGACTGATGCTATCAGAACCACCAATTCATCTTCTTTATTCCAGATACTCCTGGTATTAGTATAAAGCATAAAAATGTCACTTCTATACCTCTCATTATCCCTTCAAGACTCCACTGTACTCGGTGTTACCCGATGTCATCCCACAAGAGGCCATCCCTGCTACCATCCACCCTGAGAATTCTAGTTTCCCTGCATTGACACACCGACCCGTTCAGAAAACAGCAATCTCTCCTGATGCTTACATCCTCATTCAAATGCAATCGGTCTCGCATACAGTTCCTTTCTGTCCTCTAATGCATCCACATTCCAGTTCTCTCTTCTGACACATTCTGGCTATTTTGCTATTCATCATTACTGCTCTTCTGCTCAGTTCGTCATTATCATGCCTGGGTAACAGACAATATCTTTCCTCTCTGTTTTCATTTGTACAACCTCAAGCATGAATCTCAGATCTCTTGCCACCCAATTTACATTGCCTCTCAAGTCATTCGTGCCCACCATCATAATCATTTCATCCACTCTTTCACCCTCTTAAATTGCCAAAGCCGCACTTTTTGTCCTCCAGGCAAATAGTCCTCTGTCATCCTATCTTGCACACCATGTGTCATCGAGTCTCCATACATCACACCTCTTACCACTGTTTCTTGATTGCTCACCTGCAACCCTCATTCTCTCTCTATGTTCCCCTGCTGTCCTGGCATCACTCTATCCCTGGTTCCAGCACTCCCTTGCATTCTTCTCATTCTCTCTCTCCGACTGTTTCCATTCTCTCCTCTTCTATTATTCCCATAACTCTTATTCCCTTTCTTCTACTGTTTCTATTCTCTCCTCTTCTATCATTATCATAACTTTCTCACTCCTTTAATTCGCCTTGCATTTATCTCTTCCATTCGCCTAATCTCATCTTTCATAATTCTCATCTCATTCCCGACACATTCCACCTCCTCTTTCAGCTCGTCTCTCTCTCTCTGCAAGTTAGCCACTCTTGCTTCATCCTCCCAATCAAGATAATCTCTGAAAACTTCAATCACTCAAGCCTTCCACACTCCCCATTCTTGTTTTTTCATTCATGTTCTGCTCATTATTCCTCCCCCCCCCCCCTCTATCACACTAGTCTCTCTAGGTTGAAATTCTCCCGACCCTGACATAATGAGGTCGGTTATAGTAATATCTAACTCGCTAAGTTCCTCCCATTGCCTACATTTTGCACATATATGCATTCCCCCTTCTCTCACCTGCTACATATCTAGCTGCTGGGACGCATACATACCACAAGCAAAAAACAACCCCTGCCGAAACCGTGATCGGACCAGGAACCTTAAGATCTTCAGTCTAACGCTCTTCCACCTGAGCTATTTCGGCGTTTGATTTTAATTATTGTAACAGGCTTAATAGAATAATACATACATTAACTGTAGTAATATGTTTAGAAATATTCCTTTGGTTTTCTTCCCCTGCCTACAAATTGCTTGAGGTTTTTGCTGCTTTGGGCGATACTTGGGAATACTAGTTCTGATTATAGCAGCGATGATTTCTGTTTTGAGAGAGAAATTTAGACATCAGAAAATATTCCATAGTATGTGATGGAGGGAATGTAAGCAGGTCAAGTTTTGGTTTCAGTAGTTTCGACTTGGCCCACAGAATTTCAGGCTGGAAATTATGTAGTTCTAGTTCAGCAACGATTCTTGGGTAAGGAATTATTAGTGTTATTTTCTTGAAGTGTTGAACAGAGCACGAGATGGTGAAAGAGTGCAAAAACTCATTGGATAAATATATTCATTTGACTACAAAATGAAATTAGTCATGTCAGAGAACTGCTAAAACATTGCAAAACTGCAATTTTAGTGTTATAGTGATTATGAAGAAATGGATGAATAGTAACATTAAATTAAGAATTGTTGGAAAAAAGTTAATTCATCATAAAATATTATTACCGGAATCACGGTTTTTTAAGCAAAAGTTTCTGAGTTAGACGTACTCTGGCACAGTCGAGTAGATTTTTAACTCTATATCTCAAAAAATCGACTGAACTTACACTATTATTAATATTACTAGTTTTAGGATTTAAGGAAACGAGTTGGAGGCAGTTGTCTATCATCTGAAAAACTGATTTATTGATAACTTGGGCCTATCAGTAAATGCTCAAATGATGGAGGCTGATCATATTTCCTTGAGACAAAAACGGGATGGGGATTACGTAATATTCTGTATTCATGTAAAAGTAAGACGATAAAAAAAAGTTTTTCTTTACCCAATATGTATGTTGATAATTATTGCTTCTGATTTGGTACGTGCTTAAGAAATTTTGGCTCATAAATTTTATTTATCAACGTCGACAAGCAGTCATTTGCGCGAAAACTTTGGCCATGACAAGCAACAAGCTTCACTTGCTGCAATTTTATCGCTTTCACTGTCGCTATAACGTCTCACCCTAAACGAGCTGATGTTTTTAACTGAAGCCAGAGTCTTTTCAGCATCCTTATGTTTCTGGCTATGTAGATGTTGGTTGATGTCGCTTCTACCTCCATGAGCAACGGAGAAACGGACGTTACAATGTTGCCATACCACTTTTGTTCCATCACTACACAGCTTGTCCAGTTTAATAAATTTGAATTTCTTCTTTATATCGTCATTAAAAATGCAGTTTCGCCTCTTTGACATTGCAAGGATAGACTTGAAGAATAAAATTTAAACCACCGGCATTGAATAACAAGCCCGGTTAGCATACAAGCAAAACAAAAACTAACGCTACAACAGAACAGGCATGCATGTGTTGCCAACATGTATTTTGTTTATATTTTCTCTGAATAAATCACTGCATATATCGATATTTAGTATTGAACAATGCGACTCCATGGTTATACAATACAAATTACTGGTATCCAATAGGTTAGAAATAATTTATGATTGACCAACATTAAAGTATATTTATTGTTTTTATTAAAAACGGGACAAAATGACATTTTTATTAATACGACGGGATTGCCGAGAAATATTTAAAAAACGGTACTGTCCCTGTTCAAAACGGCATGTATGGTCAGCCTACTAAAAAACTTTGGGAATAAAACTATTTATTTTATACATTTTTTTATCCTTCCCAAATGAAAAGTTGAATAGCAATGAATTCATTGCTATTCAACTAGTGAATTATTTGAATATCATAATAATACAATCTCCACGGAGTCATGAGACTAACTGCACGAATTCCAGTTTAAGTAACATTTTATTGCCTTTTCTAAAATTTTAATGAGTGTGCATTGTCTGCTCTTTCATCAGCCTCTCAGGCAATGCATTTCATGCACCTATCCGTAAAAAACTTCTAACCATTGTTCTATCCATTGAATAACATCTCCACCGTCCATTCAAATAAATGGCTCCCGATAGCTAAAAAACGCCTTCATGCTCACTAATTTCTGTCGATCATATTTTCTCATTCTGCATTCATAGGTGATGTTCTTTAAAACAGCTCTACCATATTATCAGCATTGGTCATCAAACCATCTTTCCTAACAGTCATCCATCCAATTTCTCTCTTTTGCTATAGTACATTTTGCATAAGATATTTTTCATGAAACTTCTATTTATACCTTTTCTATATTTTTTCATCTGCAATTCCTGTTTATTTCTCTGGAAATTAGTTTTATTGCAATCTGTCTACTTATTGTGAAGTACATGCATATACGTGGGCTGTTCAATAAGTAATAAGACTAATTTTACTGTGGCAAAACCACTCATCACAATATTAATTTCTGTGGAATAAAGAAATGTTGCTGTATGTATTAACAAAAGAGGTTGATAGATGGCGTATACGGACTGATATGCCAGAGTGTCACGTGACTAAACGCGAGTGCTCATCGGCGCGCTTACGAGGTGCGACCAGTCTTCGAAATGGAAGCGTCCTTGGAACAGCGTTATGCGATTAAATTTTGTGTGCGTTTGCAAAAATCGGCATCGGACACTTTTAACATGATACGCGAAGCTTTCTACGATGAAGCAATGCCGAGGGCAAGTGTTTTTCGCTGGCATAAAACTTTTAAGGAAGGAAGGCAAAATGCGGAAGATCTTGAACGTGAGGGAAGACCTTCAACGTCCATCACAGAGACAATGATCAACACAGCAGCGATTATCATCAAGCACGTCAAAAGGAAGAGTCCATTGCTAAAGAATGGCTTCTTATTGCACCATAATGCAACGCCACCTATTGCTGGTTGTGTAATGGACGTTTTGCAGAACAACAACACATATCCTACCACACCCTCCATACAGTCCTAATCTTGCACCGTGCGATTCCTGGCTGTTTCCTCAGCTCAAGAAACCACTAAGAGACCGCCATTTCGAAAGCAACAAAGCATGTGTAAAAGCTGCAGAGGCAGTTTTGAAAGAACTCAAAAAACAGACTCTCACATATGTTTAAGAAGTGGACGCAACGTTGGGACAAATGCATCGCGTCTCACAGTAGTTACTTCGAAAAAGACCATGTAAATGATGACGATTAAAGGTAATCTGGTTTCTGTATAAATATAAATATAGTCATTACTTATTGAACAGCCTATGTAAATACTAGATTTCATATGCGATTGACCTTGCTTCAAATTTTAAGTGGAAAATGCACGTCATCACCCAGTGCGAGACCACTGCCTGCTTGTTGGAGACCTAAGATCGCTTGAAATAGCTCCATATTTGGTCTCTAGAGCAGGGTTTCTAGGCAACAATGTAAAAAATAAAATAAAAGTTACAAAAATTATTTAAAATTATTCAAATTAAGTAAGTGGATATTGAATCCAACATTAGTTCAAAGCCGAATAGAGACTACAAGATTTTCGTGCCAAATATAGAAACTATAAAAGTTTCAGCAGATCCAGGCATAAGCAAACCTTTCATGACAGGGGAAACTCGTAAAAGTGGAGTACGCTCTGATCACTATACTTAGTATTTCACGTAATGTAAAACATCTCCTAGCGGACATATATGATGTTATACAGTATGGTGTGGGGTGTCACTACCCAGACCGGTTTTGACCTTTGTTGAATGTTGAAGTACAGGTCAAACTCCAAAAACTGAGCATTGTTCCCCTCAGTAACAGGCTCACCCTGCCACTGAGAGGAACTCTCAGAACTAGTTGGCTCTACACCATGGCAGGCTCATATCTCATCCGAGGGGTAACAGCAACAGCCGTGCCTCAGTTAAGTTCAAGGGCTACAGCATTGCCATTCATTACCCCCCAACCCAAGCAGCAACAGCCAAGCCTTAGTTAAAACTGTCCATTCATCACCCAAGCTTCCAACCAGTTTCGACCCCCGTTGAGATCTCATCAGTGGGAGCCGGATCTAGATATAAAATACTCAGGTTGAAGCGATGCAGAACTTATACTTTACCATACGAGTTGGGTGGGGTGGGGGGGGGTAGTGAATGGCAATGCTGTACCCCTTGAAATTAAATGAGGCACGGCTGTTGCTGTTACCCCTCGGATGAGATATGAGTGGCACTGCTTGGTGGTGGGGGGTGAGCCTCCATGGTGTAGAGCCAACTGGTTCTGAGAGTTCTCGGTGGCAGGGTCAACCTGTTACTGAGGGGAACAACACTGAGTTTTTGGAGTTTGACCTGTACTTGAACATTCTACAAAGGTCGAAACCGTTCGGGTCTGGCTCTGCTTCGGGGTAGGTTTTTGCCTGAGATTATGGCTCTGCTTGGTGTTTGAGGTGAGTCTGCCACTGGGTAGAGCCAATGCTGAGAAGTTCACGGTGATGGGATCAGCCTGTCACTGAGTGGAACAATGCTGAGTCGGACAATCTTTCGTGATCATCTAATTTTTATAGCCCGCTTCACCAATACAAAGGTCGAAACCGGTCTGAGTAGTGACCCCCACCCCCATAATGTATAATATACATGCCTGCTAGGATATGTGTTTTACATTATGGGAAACACGAAGGATAGTGATCAAAACTTACTTCACCTTCATTACGAGTTTTCCCTGTCATGGAAGGTTTTCTTATGCTTGGATCTGCCGAAACGTAGTTTCTCTATTCGGCTTTGAAAAAATGTTGGATTAAGTATCCACTTAATTTGAACAGCTTTGCCTTGCCGAAGTAAAGCCGTTCGGCTCTCTTTTTTTCAGTAATTCTTGTGCCTTTTGCGGTGATACCTTTTTTGGCAACTCGTATGGTAAAGTATAAGTTCTGCAATACTTCAACCTGAATATTTTACAACTGGGTCTGACTCCCACTGACGAAACCTCAACATAGGTCGAAACCGGTCTGGGAAGGGGACCCCCCCCCTATAATGTATAACATCATACATGTCCGCTATTAGATGTGTTTTACATTATGGGTAATGCTAAGGATAGTGATCAGGGCCTACTCCACCTTTACTACGAGTTGTCCCTGTCACGAAAGGTTTGCTGACGCTCGGATCCGCCGAAACTTTTATAGTTTCTCTATTCGGCTTTGAAATAATCTTGGATTCAATATCCAACATTATTGTTGGATATTGAATCCAACAATAATTTGGATCCACTTAATTTGAATAACTTTGCATCACCGAAGTGAAGCCTTTTGGCTCTCTTTTTTTCAGTTATTTAAAATATTCCTTATATATATATATATATATATATATATATATATTATGAGCCAGATCTCTACAGCCACATGTCATCACCAAAAAACTGCAAGAAAATCTACTAAAACTAGAACAATGGTTCTCCAAATGGAGATTACAAATGAATCCCCAAAAGAGCATTGCGATGCTTTTCACCAGAAGATTGGTATCTCCCAAGGGCGACCTTTGCCTATTCAACACCAAAATCCCCTGGAAAATAAAATATCTTGGTGTAATACTAGACAAAAGGCACCTTCAACCCACACATCAAAGCCTTATGCGCGAAAGCATTAAACCCATCGCACAACTTTACCCGCTAATAAACAGAAAAAGCAAGCTAAATACCAGAATCAAAGTACTCTACCAGCTGGTAATCCGGCCCATAGTGACATATGCATCTCCAGCCTGGAGCCACACATCCAACACTAACATCCTCGAGCTACAGAGAGGGCAGAAGCACCATGGTTTGTAACCATTCAACGCATAGAGATATTCCTTACATCTACTCCTTCCTACAAACTACAGCGGCAAAATTCTTAATGATTTCTACACACCCCAACGATGTTGTTAAACATGCTGCAAGCTACGACGAAACTGACCTCTTCAAACACAAGAGGCCAAAAGCCATCCCAAATACTAACAACGACGAGTAATCTCCGTCTTCCCCCCTCCCGCCACATACAGGACGACTTACAGCTCATAAACTATTATATATAGATATATCATATATATAGACTTACATACTCATAAACTTCCTCTTCAATTCGTCCCTATCAGACAACGGGGAATGAAAAAGCATCTTGCTTCACCCTTCTGGCCAGTGATGTTATGATTTTATACATATATATATATATATATATGTGTGTGTGTGTGTGTGTGTGTAATTTCTCGCGCTCACGAAAAGCAAAAGAGCCTACCAGTTGACAATAGTAGTTGTTTGGAAATGCTTCATTCCTTCCACCTCAATACCTCACGTTCCACGGCATTGAGGTGGAAGGAATGAAAGACGACAGAGTAGCAAGTTCGGTAAGTATGCACTTCAAGTGCAAAAGGGATTTCCAGCAAATGTAGCACGAGTTCCAGTAAATCCGAGAGAAATAGGAGGTAATGAATGCAGGTTCTGCTGAACAATGGCATTTTTAAGAAATTATTTTTCGTTTGTCATAAAGCTAGAAAAATGGCCACCATTGCGTGTTATATTTACGGAGCTTTACTTGAAAACAGTAAATCGCCCACACCTTAAGTGTGCAAGAAAACGTGATTTTCAAATCATATATGCATTTAAATTAAATTTCGGTTAAATTTCCAATAAATAAATTTTAATCAAATCAATGCATTCATTTACTTAAATATTAATCATAATGGGGGTGGGGGCTTTAATTATCCGAAGATTCATTGAGCAGGTGTGAAATCGCCTGAGAAGAAACTGAATTTATTGGGCTATTGTGAGACAACTTCCTCAAGCACGATGTGATAGAAGGAACTCGTGGTCAAAGTGTTAGATATGGAAAGAACGTGAAGGCATCCTTGTAAGTTGATGTGTGCAAGTAGCGTGAATGAATTCAAGAACAGGTATGACAGCTGATGCGAATAGTATGGCCTCCCTCGAGGAGTTCCTGACTACCTCAAGGTATGTCTCTGTATTATTAACCTTACACGTATAGACACTGCGCACGCCATGTAATAATCTGTTCATTAAAAATCGTTCTTTTCTTATATATTTCATTATCAAAATAAACCGGTAATTATAAACGGAAAAACTAAAATTGGTAAAATCTAATTAATGCATCTTATTCTTCCAGCACCTTTACAACTGAAATAGGTGCACAATTGTAATATATATTATCCTAAACTTATTTTCACAGCTCAGGACATGAATTGGCTTAGTGTAATTAAATTGGTGAAAATTTTGCAATAATGCAAATTCTTTTCAATACTGTTATTTAAAGAAATACAATTACCTTCCAAAGACAAGTCAAGGACCGTATCATGCGACTTGGTGCATTGAGTATCACCTACTTTATTTTCGTGAATTTTATTATTTGCCTTTCCTGTTATAAATTATTCAATAAAAAATCAGCTAACGCCTTTTATTTCCCTATTAGGAGTAGACGAGGCAGTTTTAGGGTTGCCACCTTTTGGTAAGTCCAAAGAGTTACACACTCATCGAATATGAGTTCCTCTAATCTAAATGTATAAAATGAAAAAGCCAAAGTTGAATATGTAATTCTAACCTTATAAAAAATTAAAAGATTGAATACATTGGTACCGGTATTAGTGATTTAATAATATTTGTATTTTAAATGTGTAAGTTGTCTCGCATGGGTGTAATTCGGGACGCTGAAATTTTTCTTAAAATTTGGGACAGGTGGCAACCCTAGGCCGTTTTAGCCTAGCCCTAATTCTTTTTTTTTTTTTTTTTTTTTGAGACTGAAAGGGAAGTTTAATCTCCACCGGTAACAATCAGAAATAGCTGGCCCAAGATTATTACTAATTATACACATCATTCGATAAAGAAAAGTGGCTGACACGAGCCGCCATCTCATGTACATAATCCTAATAAAAGGCAGAATTTTTGTCATATGCCCGCCTGGTTGGCCGAGTGTTTAGCATATCTGTTTTCCAGCCAAAAGCCTGTGGTTCGAATTCCTCCATCGACTTGGATGTCTGCGAAAATACTAGTGGTGGGCAGTAGTTGTGGTTCATTGTAGTTGGTGGAGATAGAGAGTTGTAGAGTATATGTCCTCCCTCGATGAGTCTTTGGACTTCCTAGAGGTGCCAAGTAATAATAATAATATATAAGCACCCTATTTATGAAGATACTTCAGGTGCAAGCTGTTTGCTCATGCTTGGATAAAAGTTAAAAACAAGAATATAATTTGTCAAGTGTAATGTACTTTGTAACCAAGTTCTACAACGCTTGTAACGACAGTTTTCAAATGGCCCATAAACACAAATGTTTACATTGAGTTTAGTGATTATAACTTCATAAACGGGATTTTTACAATGGGAGTGATTCTCGAACTTTTAAAAGTTTAACAACGATAAGATATCAGAAACTTGTCAAGTTTAAATGGTAGTTGTTCTACTTGTTCAATTCTCCTAGTTGGTCAAACAGTGAAAGAATTGAAAAGGTTTTCAGACTTGCCCTGACGGTATAAAAAGAAAGAGGAGGAAGAAAAGGTGCAACTATGGCAGTTTTATAACATGAACTTTATGTTCTCGTGTAATCATTATTTCCCTCTTTGTACTGTACCTCTTTGTCTTCCATAACTTCTTTCAAAAAAAAAAAAATCAGCTAACGCATTTCCCTATAGGGAGTAGGCGAGGCCGTTTTAGCTCTTTGATCTGTAAGAAACTTTTTATTTTCCAGTCTCCGATAACATCAATGCAAACTATTGTCGTCGATGCTTAGGATTAAGTAGGTGTCTTGATTGAATGCTTACTTCACAGCTCCAGAAGGATAGAGGTGGATCAAGCAGGTGTCAGAAAAGAGATCTTTAAAAACGATATAGATATTAAGCATTTAGAGCATAATCTGAAATACAAAATCAATATTAAACTATATTAATCAAAATTAACAGTAATAGTGTTTAATGTAAAGTGATGTAATATTATCATTATCATGGATCGTGGAATCAGAAGTTTCATCGTAGCAGGTATAGCCGATGATGAATTGGAAGAGTTTCTACTATTTTAAAAGAAGATAAAGACAAAAATTCAATACTGCCACACAAGAATACCATGCTGAAAGAGAAATGTCAACTTTTCCAAATGTAGAAATTTTTAGGAACCCCGTAACTTTTACCGCCAGGATCTCCTAGCTGGCTTAATCCTCCCCTGCATGAGGAGAAAGTTGTGTTAGATTGTGATCAGGGAACCACAACTATTCATCTATGATTCATTTCCACATGAACTATTCTACAGTTTTTCGCTCTTGGCTTGCACAACGAGGGACAACCTGTAGTTCACCGCCAGCATCGATGAGGCACAGTCACCCACCATTGTCCTTGCAAGTGCTTTACTGCAAATATAGTACAATATTGGCAGTTTCCTCGATACTGCCATTCTACAATCATGTGTTATTCCAGGTCCTTCGAGATCAAATTCCTTGCTCATGTCGATCCCAACTTCGAATGAGTAGTGTGTTACATACTTCTGGTATGATGTATAATGATTTTCACTAAGATACGTGTGCCACTTGTAGGGACTGAATGGCCGATTGTGAAATAACTGGTCATAATATCTTGATTGGTTTGCGTATTTACAAATACTACCTTTAAGACGAAAAGCTACAAAGAGTTTAAATCGGGAAACCTCAGATGAGTAATATTTGGAGGAGCTGAAATATTTATTTTTAGAAAAAGTAGGTCTAGTTTTGCAGATTGGGGATGGAAAGACTGCACGTCTGTTTATTAATCTGGAAGATTTAGATTTTTTATTTTTAGTATGTATGCTCTTTACTTGAATTTTCATACAAGGGTGGTCTGAAAAGGTCCCTAACAATGAAAAAATAAATTTATAATTTCAAAATTATTTTTATTTTTCAACATAATCTCCTTTAAGACTGAGCCTGTGTAGCTCAGTGGATGTGGCGTTTGCACACCACCGCGCTAGGCCGCACGAAGGAAGTCTTGGTTTCGAGTCTAGTCGGCGACTAGAGGAAATTTTTCTAAGCCTTTTTTCGACCGGTTCCCGAGTTAGTCGATCTCTGGCACGGGCAAGCAGGTTTTTCCTCCCGGAAACTCGGGTTTTTCGTCCTGTAAACTCAAGAAAATCGACCGTAGAACCCACATTATTTTCAGACATTAAATATATTGTGTTAGGGTTAGAGACCACGAGATGGCGGCACATTTGAGCCGTCTCTCTTCACTGCGTACCGCTTAATTAGTGATAGCCTTGGGCCATCTGTCTCTGATTGGGTACCAGTGGAGATTGAACTGCCCACTCAGTCTCCAAAAGTTAGATAGGGCTAAATGGCCTCGCCTACTCCCGTATATACGGGAATAAAAAGGCGTTAGCTGATTTTTTTTTTTCTCCTTTAAGACTAATACCTTTATTCCAGCGATGCGCCAGCGCCATTATCCCATCCCTGTAGTGGTTCTCAATAAGATATACAAAATACCCCACTACAACTGCAATCACCTCTTGATTCGAAGAAAAACGCTAACCAGCGAGGAAGAGTTTTAGTTTGGGGAAGAGATAGACGTCAATGGGAGCCAAATCTGGAGAATAGGGTGGATGTTCCAACAATTCATAGTGCAGATCCCTTAATTTTCTCATTGCCAAAACACCTTTGTGGGCAGGTGCATTGTCCTGATGAAAGATGATTTGTTTCTTCTGCAAACCGGGTCTTTTCTCACGAATTTTTTCGTCTAGTCTGGTTAAAAGATCGGAACAATATTCCCTTATTGTTTTACCCTTTTCCAAGATAATTAATAAACAAAATGCCTTTAGCATCCCAAAATACCAATGCAATGACCTTTCCTGCTAATGGAACCAACTTTGTCTTCTTTGGTGCTGAACAACTGGCTTCTGTCCACTGCTTTGACTGCTGTTTGGATTCTGGTGTGTAATGGTGAATCCAAGTCCTATCCATAGTAAGAAATCGAATCACAAAATCAGTTTTATTCTTGTTAAAACACTCCAAGCACTGTTCAGAGAATTTCATGCGAGTGTGTTTTTGATCTGCTGTGAGCAAGCGTGGCACCCATCTTCTGCAAAGTTTTTTCATTTGCAATTCTTCATACAAAATATATCCTCAAGGTTCTTTTGAAATGCCTATAGTCTCAGCAATTTCACGCACTTTGACTCGCCGGTCATCCAATACCATATCGTGCATTTCTGATGTTACACTTTTTGGACGTCCTTCACGTGAATCATCTTCAAAGCTGGCACAGCCACGTTTGAACAAGGAAGCCCTTTTCTTAATTATCGAAAACGAAGGTGAAGAGTGCTTATAAACTTTTATGAACTTCGAATGAATTTCTTTTGGCGTTAAACCTTCTTTTGCAAAGCTCAATTTTATCCATTTCAAGGGATACAGACAACACTTTTGCTTCAGACAGCTGTATAAAACAAAGTACTTGATAGAATGACTTGCAATTTCATATGGATGCTTATGATAGATGTACCAGCTTAGAAAAAAAAATCGTGCCGATAGTGTTGCCATCTGTGGTCGAGGCCGAGAACTTTTCAGACCACCCTCGTAGTTCTTTTGTGCGAGTTGAAGCTATTTCATTGAATATACGAGTACAGTAATGGATTCTTTACTTAACTATGCATGTGGATAATTTCACCCAACTGCTTTGTAAATCGTGGCATTTTGACGGTTTTATGCACACATATACGTATCACTACTTGGGCATTCGCTGGATAAACCTAGCAAGATGATTCATGAACTGACCTAGATGCTTTCTAAAGGCTACTATTAGTTTGGTCTAGTAACGATAATCTCTAGTTGCTACTGGTCTGCAGAATAAGTTTTAATGTTGAGTCTCTGATGGTTGATGCACTGTGGAAGCAGCGTTCATATTGCAAGCTGGAATAAATGGTGAAAAAAGTAAACTAGGTTTTTACTTTGGAATCCAAACATTGTGCCTGGCTATTACACCCATCCGAATACCAAGAGGTAGTATTACATGTGGAGGCCTCACCTACACATGTCTACATTAATTCACTCCTAAATAGTTTCCTCCAATCTGATACTTGAATGCCCATTGGCTGTTGAATATATCCAAGACTACTTTTCCAGCATACCAACGTGAAGATGTAGTCCGAGTATTTGATTGCGCTGTTGTCTGGTTGTGAAATGTCAGTTCCACCAGCATTTTAGACTTCTGTAATTTAGACTAATCGAAATATATCTTAGCTATCTCGAGACGAATGCTTTTGGGCCTAAGCACGTCCATTTTTATAAAACTACAAAGTTTTACAGCTCAGTTAAAAATTTGCTTAAATCTAGTTAAGTGATGGGGAATAGTAATATATTAAAGTTTTGTTTCTAGTGCCTGTGGAAATGTTTAACTAGACTGCCAGAAGAAAGATCATTCATTATTGATTTGATTCTAGTCTCTGATTAGTATAATTTTAACAAGGTTTCTTCAGCATTTCACAAGTTGGTCAATTTTTAGTGCAAGGAGGTAGGATTTCCCCTCCAGGAAACTAGGGGTTTTATTCCCAAAGTTTTTTTTTTTAAATCTCAATCTTTCAGAGAATAGATGCCTCATATTTTCTTGAGTTGATTCTTGAGCTCAGCATTGGTGAAAGGTGGCGACTAGTTGCCCAGCAATCTTCAAAAACTTAGTTAAGGCTAAAAAAAAAAAAATAAAATAAACTCTGCTTACTCCCTTTTGGGAATAAAAAGGATGAATGGGTTTTTATTTTCAGGAAATTTTTTACAGTAGTGAATCAACCGAGAATCTTTAAACATTACCGATATGTTATGTCTTAGGTATGGCTTTTTTTTTTATGGCATTCATTTCTTACAGATCAAAGAGCTTCAACCAGCATTTCTGAAGTTATGACGCTTACCGTAATTGGTAAACCAGGACTCAAACTCCATACTACGGTAAAATATACAGTCGAATATGTATATTCCACTACATATTACAAACTATATAGTAGACTACACTAATAAGGAGTTCTATTCAACTATGGTCTTAATAAGCTAATTTAGGGGTAGCTACAAATCTCCGAAGTCTAGTGTTGAAATGATCAACCAGAAGTTAATATATAAAAAATAAATCTACACTAGTTCGGAGAATTAAGAGGATACTACTACGTGAAGAGCTGCACAGTTTCGGGGAACAGTACACGTGCTTTGCTTCCTGGAAGCTGCATATACTGTAATTTAACATGAAATATAGGGTGTCCGAAAAGTCTGGAAAAGCCGTGCATTATTCTGGTAGCCAGGCATTATTCTGGAAGTCTGGCATTAAACTCTTTTCTCTACATTCATCCCTAACGATCACTAAGGAGTACTGTCTCCACGCTTTCTTCCAGTGTTAATGCCGTTTTTTATCTGTAAGGAAAAACATATTTTTACCGTTGGTTCCAGACTTTCTGAACACCATGAATAACAAATCAACAACACAGACTGAACTCGTGTAAAGAACACTGTACCTGGTGTTTTGGAGATCCGTAATATGGAGCGATGCTACACGCTGCACCCGTTTGCGAATGGATGAGTAAATGTGGTAGGCATATGGTGAGTCTTATGCCCAAATACATAAATTCAAATGCGAAGTTTAGTGGCGGTGGTATGGATTATGGTTATAACATCTTGAAGAATAAATAGCAGATATATGTAGCACTCGCCAATAATCAAATTTTTTCTGTTATGGAAATTTTACTGAACTAATTGTGTTTCTTTCGTCACAGAGATTCACCATATCCTATAGTAAAGCGAAGTGAAACGTCGAATACTATGTATCTGACAATGGAACACATGAACTGGTCTTCATTTTGAAGGAAAAAGGACCTAGAATACATGAGTCATAAGTGCTAGAGTAAAAGTGGAAGGTGTAATTAGGACCAAAGGAATGCCTACATGCTATTGAGGTGTGTCCATGTTTCCCAGTAGTTATTTCAACATTTATGCACTCTAATTACAGTCCCATCGCTCTTATGTCTGTGCTTTTCGAAATAATGGGAAAATCCATCAACCAATTTTGGTGCCTCTTAGAAGTCCTACATAATTGGCAATTGGCGGTATTAATTCGCTACATTTCGTTTCACTAATGTCACCTGAAACCGCAAAACTGTTGGAAGAAGGAGCAGAGAAGCTCCAATTCCTTCAAAGTTGGCTAAAATTTTAAATTTCTTGAAAATTTAACTAGAGCCAGTGCACTATCTAATCACATTCTTAATTCTGCTCATCCTAACGATGAAGATTCTGTCACTCATCAAGTAATCTGGAAAAAATCAGAAAACATTTTTAGATGCTACGATGAGCTGAAGAGAAGAATTGTGCCATCAACAGAAATTGCTCTCAATCCAGTCCATCTTAATACTAGCCTTAGCTGTAACCTTTCTGATTGTCGCTCTTCAGCTGTCCAACTTTGGCCCACATGAGAGCATGCCTGCGTGAACATGCCCAGCAATGCTATGGCATCCAGAATGTCTTCAAGTGTCAGTAATGCATTTGCAAGTTAATTTAAAGCTGTTAATTTAAAGCCTCTCTCTCTCTCTCTCTCTCTCTCTCTCTCTGTGTGTGTGTGTGTGTGTGTGTGTGTGTGTGTGTGTGTTATATTTTTAGCTAATTAGTAGTGTTCAGAACCGAAGGTTAACTCATGCCATAATCATCATCATTATTAGTGTAATGCGAATACATCATTTGTACCTAATACGTACGTACGTTATTAAGAAAATGCTCAACTTGCTGCTAGTGGTGATGTTTTTACTATAAATTTTTTGTTATGTCTGTTATCTATGTTAGCTTAGTTTCAAAGTGGGCCCCCTTATTGCCGGTCTCGTTGGCCGAGTGGTTAGAGTACTGTTCTATAACCAACATACTGCGGGTTCGAATCTCAATCCTACCATGGGCATTGGTTTTTATGGTTTCAGGCAAGTGAATTTCATCGCTGAGTGTGAAACCACCACCTTGCTAGTATACGCAATGCCTGAAGTGACTTGAAAGAGTTCCATGTTTGGTCTCTGTCGTAAGATTTCCAGACCAAGTAAGAAATGTATAAAACTACAAAAATATATCGGTTATTTTTAATAAAAAAAAACCCCTTATGCCGCCCACAGAGCGAATGCTACAGGTTTACAAAAACCTTTCGTTGACGGAAGTCACATGATTAAATAAATAAACATGCTTTTGTGGTAGTTTCTTGATACGACTTCTTCTCCATGTTTAATTCTGCATCAAGGGATGGGCGATTTTCTACCTCCAGGAGATAACAAATGAAACTCTAAATTAAATTTCTAAATTTAAAAAATCCTGATTGTAAAGATTGAATCTTTACAATCAAAGGGCATCATTGATACTGACTGATTTATCAACTGCACTCATAAAAAGTTGTAAAACCTTCTCAACCTTTTAGAAATATATAAAATAATCATTTAATGATTTTTTTTAATCTCCAAATGGAATAGCTAAAGCTGCTTTAGCCCTGACTGGCTTTCAAAAATCTATGGGCAGCTGATATATGCCCTTAGCCAAAAGCTAAAGTCATTGCTATAGATGATTTTCAAAGCATAGAGGTGAGATTACGGCAGATAACTACCCATCTCAGTAGTGTTGTTTGCAATTGTGCATGAGTTTTATGATCGACTTTTCTGAGATGCTGAGTTAAAAACCCAATTTTCTAGAGGTTAAAACCCTTCTTGCCTATACAGAAGATCGATTGAAAAAATAGGTCTAGAAAAAGTTCCTCTAGTTGGTGACTAACGGCCTTAGCGTTATCTTAGTTTTCATCCAGTTAAACAAATCCTCCCCAACATGTTGCTGTATTGATTCTTTTTAAATAATACAGAAAAATTATATCGTATTAAACTCAATATCAAATTAGTTTAATTAAAAATTTAACTAGTTTTTCAATAAATTTTTAAAATAGTTTTTACGATTTCCTCTCTCCCCATCTGAGGTTCCTGAAACTCACCTAAACTACGTCATAATTTTGTTTCCTACTCAGTTTTGTAACTTGCGTGATGGAGTGCGTAGGATGTAGCTGACCTTCCCGGTATATTATTATTATTATTACATGATACTTCCAGGGAGTCCAAGGACTCATCGTGAGAGGGTACTCACCTCTACTTCGCTAAATACATCTCACCCTCTCTACTACTACTTAATTCTCCTACTGTACGCCCACAGGTGCGAGACCCTTCGACACTTCTGTGCATATCAAAAGAAGGAGAATCCATTCCGATAATAGGGTAATCAATCCGTATTGTGGGATGAGTTGTTTATTATTACACGTGAGAAAATTACCTTCACTTTTATGATCATTGTAGTTTTTAAAGTGGTAACTATTTTGCTTGTATAACAGTTGAAAAATTTTACGTATAAAGCACGTGATTTCACGTGTTGGTGACCGATTCATTCATCGCCTTATTTCTTTTTCCTCCCTTCAACATGAATTGACTCTTCTTGGCAGTCTGCCAACGACAGCTCTCGTTTATGTGGTCGGACAGTACAACAATACCACTATCAACGCCATCTACCGCCATTTGTTCGTAGGATGTAGCTGACCTTCGCAGTATCGATTGGTCTTCATTCTCATCGCTTGCAGTGCATCATAATTACTAGGGTAGTAGTAGTAGCAACAGCGACATCTACTGCTCCATATTCCAGCCGGTCATTCAGCACGCAGAGCCAGAAGAGGCAACGTTTCCAACTACTTGTTAGTTAGCAGAAAAGTTATTCAGGTAAGTATAGAGAAATTTACAATATAATCTCAAGTTGTGATAATAGCTATCGACAATTTCAAAAAGTTTAATGAGATGCGTACTTTATTAAGAATGCATAAAGAGCTTAACGGTAGTCAATACGATAGAAAAATGAGACGACCTATTGACATGTCAGTTCATCTGTGATGCTGACAGATGGAATAAACTGCGATCTCTGGTCAGAAAGTTAATTTAACATGTGAGCTGTCGAATATTGCCTCGTGTATGTATTTTATATCTGAGCTACAATTCAGATAGATCCAAAGAATGACGTCCAATTGCTTTAATTAGGGGAAAAAATAAAATAAAAAAAGGCGCCCTAGGGACTTCATTTTGCATTACATATTTACCAGGTTGGTAGTTTTCTAAGTGCATGACGCATAAATTTTAAATGAAATTCGACTGTGTGTAGTTTCATAAGAGGACAGTATTAGAGTAGTGCTAAATCCGACCATGCTTCATTCCCTGCAAGGGCAGGTTAAAATTTGAATTTGGAATCAGCATTTATGGGCAACAATTTAAGTGGAAGAAAATATTTTCAATAAATTAGTATCTTCCCCTTTCTCGGTGAAGTCATGTTTAATCATTCCTTTTCCAGTAAAATCCTCTTTGTGATATCATCGTAAATCTGAGGACATTTGGAGGGAAAAATAAATAAATAAAAATTAAAAAAAAAAAAAAGCTCCCGTACATTATACAAAGACAACAGTAGCGTTCATTGTTAAGTGCAAACACAACGAATATTCTGCGTAGTGGACAGCACAAAAGACAATATCTGAATATATTATATGCAGTTTACAGTAAGATCATATACGATAAGTTGAACAGGATGTTTTAGAGCAGGGGTTCCCAACCCTATGCCAGCGGGCACCATGGTCCCGTCGACCAATTTGTGTGTGTGCCCGTCGCTGTTCAACCTTGTGCCGTATAGTTTGAAATAATCACGCAACAATTCATGGCATGCTATAAGACGCATGCGTTAATGACACATGACGAGTATTAAACGCATACAATGTAAAGTAGACGCGCATTCGAAGTTGTTCATTCCAGTTTAAGAACTGGAATATCATCATATTCTCCTAATTATGAAGCACTGGCCAATGAAATGCTATGCCGAAGATCACACTAATTTACTTATATATATTTAAATTTTTATATAATGTAAACTTTTAAGTAATAAAACATTTGATTATAATGTAAACTTTGTATGTATTCATTTAACAAA
Source organism: Typopeltis vanoorti (assembly GCF_054136105.1). Lineage (NCBI taxonomy): Eukaryota > Metazoa > Arthropoda > Arachnida > Uropygi > Thelyphonidae > Typopeltis > Typopeltis vanoorti. The sequence continues at coordinate 35,242,861 of NC_143553.1, read as the reverse complement.
AGAATTCAAAAAATTTGCTTGAAAAAATAGATGGTGTCCGTTGCCCTATTGGTATTTTAGAATGTGCTCTAGGGAAAAAAAAAGGTTGGGAACCCCTATTTTAGAGAAACATCGCTGATCGAAGAATTCACTCTAACCATAGAAACGATCTTCCGTTGTATAAACAGAACTTAAATAACCATAACAACGAAACAAATGCTATTGTTTTGTTACTATCTGTAGAACTCAAGTTATTGCTTAATCGCCAAAACTGAAGCTCTTAATTCATGTATTTTTCATTAAAATCGCTCAGAAAGAACCCTTCCGATCGGGGATTGATATACGAATTTTTTTAGCATTCCAAGCAGGGTTTTATTTCATCTTATTATTTAATTAATTGTTTGTGACTGCTTTTCGTCTGCTTCAATAATAAAACTTGTTCATAATTAGTTCATAATTGATTGCCTTTTGTGCTTAAATCTGTGTGACTTAGCAGTATACCACAACTCTCGAAACTCGTGAATAAACGGATTTTTTTTTTTTTGTAAAAAAAAAAATAATTAAAAAAAAAATAAATAAATAAATCGTTTTTATATTTATTGTTGTATTTATTTTACTTTTGTATTTATTGTTCTGTTCTGTCCTCTAAACTTAGCAGTTCAATGTTAGCGTAAAACTGTAGTTGTTTGATAAACTAAAATAAGTCTGAAACAAGGTGTCCTTCCATATTTTTACCCCTTGTTGTATGTTAAAAAAATCTAGTTTGCCAAATCCAGCTTCTGGGTATTGTCGATGAACTGCTTCTTTTCCTTGGTTCTTGGGAACATTCAAATATCTGAGAATAAGAAGAATGGGGGTATTTAAATGCATATAATTCAAATTCTAATATTAAAGTAGACATTTATAAGCTGGGACATTAGATACATGTTACCCCAGAGGTGCGTATAATAATTACGAAAATGAGTACTGTACATGCACTCAATAAAGGAATTTCAGGTAATCTTGAGAAAATGCTTGCATTATTCAGTCAGTGGTCGCATAGTGATAATCTCATCCATTACGCTAACCTAAAATCGTAAGCTTAACTATGAAATAGCCCATGAAACTTATTTTGTTATACAAGTGTTATACGTATTATGTTATACAAGTGGCGAACAGAAATTTCTATAGATAGTAAGGGATACTATACTTGCGGGACAGGTATTTCTGAAGAAATAAAAATAAATAAATAAACCGGCATGCGATTACTAGACTTTTTTTTGGGGGGGGGGGATAGAAAATCTTTTGGAGTGTTTCCTTACTTGGTTGTAACAATAGACAAGCTTCAGAAATAATAGTCATCTGCTTTATGCAGGAGATCATTAATGAATTAAAAGTGAGCGATATCGCATGCTGATGACCAGTTGACTTAAAGCCAGACATAAAGTGCCTGAAAAATACGCATATCCTTCAAGGTAGCAAGAAAAATAGATCTGTCTTTAAACTGAAGAGTAGTTTTCGTACTAACTGTTTAAGTTTTATTGGTATTGAGACAGTTTTGATGCACGCACCAACAAGATGTCAGATATTTTTTTTTAATCAGATCATCCCCAAAATAATGTTTTTATGCTGTGTCATACACGGTCCGGAATCGTTGCTCTAGAAGCCAAACATGGAACTTTTTCATGCTACTGCAAGCCTCCAAAAAAAAAAAAAAAAAAGCGGTGTATTGGTTTCCACTGAACGACTCTTACTAAAAGGCATTCGCAAACATGAATGTCTGTGGATTCGAACCGATAAGTGGAAACGCTAAACACTCGGCCATCCAGACCTGTCGTGTGATTCAGGACGACTAAACTGCATACCGTAAGAAAATTAGATCGAAGATCTTAAGAATTATATAAATGAGAACATGGCATAAAATAATAACATGAACAGAAAGCTATCCTTTCCAGAAAATTCTATAAATAAAGAAGATTAGGGAATTTTTTTACAACTGACTTATAAAAAATGACCGAAGGTAATTGAATGAATCCGTTAACATAAATTTAAAAATAAAAAAAGAATAATAATAAAGAGGCGCACAATGAATTTCACATATTAAATGAGTTATTTAGTCTTGGTATGATACACGAGTAGTGGGCATAGTTCGATTGTTAAGTATGGTTCGAGCGTGAAAAGAGCTTGCAAAGAATTATGTTCTTTTTAGAACATAATAATAATATTATTATTCCTTATCTTTTGCGTAGCCAGAACTCCTTTGCAAGCCGCCACTCCAGGGTGGATTTATTAAATGCATTATTGTCCACGTTTTCTTCTTCTTATTATTATTCGAAAGTAAGGCAAATTCTGACTTAAACCTTAGGAAAATTCCGAAGTGAGGTTTGACTGGATCGAAAATTCTTTAGGTTATAATATCAACAGAATTGTTTGTATCTTTTAATAAAGTATTCGTGTAATAATTTTTTTTCATCCCTGTGTTTCCATCTTAATCGTAATGATCATTGCATTGGAAATAGTTCCTTTTATTGTAGTATTCATTCTTTCAAGTTATTAACAACCTGATTCGAGAATAATCTTGGTGTCATGGTCTTGTGTAGCATATGTCGGAGATAAATGCGTGCCAAGTTTTGGTAAAATGATGAACGACAAAGTTTACAGCTAATTTTTGTTGTTTTATTTTGTTTCGCATTTAATATTGATCAGTCAAGGGGGAGGGGAATTTCTTTGATCTCAATATGAAATGCTGCCAGAATTCAGCCTGGGTAACGCAATGCAGAGATATTAACGCGATTTCAAACCAATTTAAGTTCGTTTAGATTGAATTAATTCCGTGATTGCTGTGGAAATATAAAAATAAATGAATAAAAGAAATTACTAAAAATATGAGTTAGCATCTGCAATGTGCGGATAAATGCAATGTGCGCGAATAAAGTGTATTCGCGCACATTGCATAGTTTATAGTTTGCAATGCTTTATTTATTTTTATAATTTTTAGGAGAAAAGTTTGTATTATTAACTAAGTTAACATTTTATTTTTCAGGCGAAATAATGTCCAGTCCTATTGAGATCCTGAGAGAAAAATGCCTAGAGAGAGGAGCACGTGGTATCGTTGGGTTAGCCAGGTAAAATGAAGTTAAGAAAAATGTCCCAAAATACTATACTTGCTGTTACATTCTGTAAAGACAGATGTTCGATTGATCTAAGAAAGCCACCGTTGCTATCAACAAAACAGGAAGACCCGTTCGAGTAACACACACACACACACACACACAGTTTCACGCGATGTGCTTTCGAAACTAGAAACACCTTCCAAATTAGCGGGGTTCTTTTTGTAATGATAGACATAAAGATGGCCGCCAAACTCTGTAAATTGCTCTTTTCGAACTCGTGCTTAATTATGTTATGCCGTTGTAAATGCATTTTTATGGTCTGAGTGCGCAGATCACCAAAAGTAGATGGTGAAATTATTGTTGAATAATCGAACGAATAAGAAGGGAATATGACTGTAAAAAAAAAAAAAAAAAAAAAAAAAAATCAGCACGAAAGATACAGTTCCTTGTGGGAGGATACGTAAAGGAACCTCAGCCTGGTCTTAATTTGAATTTCCACGTTTCTGCAATCTCAGTTATTACTATTTATTATGGTTTCATTTCTTTAATTTTTTTTTTTATTGAAAAAGATGTAATTAAGTTAACTTTCATGCTGTTCAAGGCGTACTTCACAATATAAACTCGCACCCTCTTTATGCATGTAACGGACTTCGAGAATGTTCTGTTCTCCACGTACACATTTCCATCTGTAGTAATTAGTGCTTACGTTGTTCTTGCTGTCGTTGATGGTTCGTTTCGAATGTAGTTTGCAGGGTCCAAAATTCTCCGATGAATTACATCCACATAGTTAATTTTATCATTTTGAGCGTGCACTAATACCTTCGTGCAACTTCAGACAAAAACGTTCAAGGGTTACGGACGGGAAGTGTAGCAGGTCAAGATTGAGGACTTCGTCAACCAATCCAAGAATTGTGACCTGTCGGAAAAAATATATCGGAAATACATGCATGTTACCTTTCTAAAGGAACAACACTCACCTCATTTTGAAATAATAATAACAATAAAGTGTATTCGCGCACATCAAGTCTTCGCGAGTACCTAAAGACAAAAAGTTCACTCTGGGCTCGTAAGAGAGGCCACTGTACTTGTCAAGGATACAGATTTAAGCTCTTTATTTTACTTTTAGGAACGCCAAGCTGTTCGGATATTTGCCGAGTTAACGGAGCCCGGATATCGATGGCAATGTTCTCACTTTATTGTCTTCACTCGATAAGTTTTTATTCATGTACATCGACGTCTGTGGAAGGTGGATCATTTGATTTGGTGTTGTATGTGAAGGTGGCGTTAATCAGCGAGCAGCAGCTCTAAAGAACAAACATTTTAGAAAAACCTGAAATGAACTGGATATCAGCATGTCCCTCATTCGAAAACTTAGGCGACATTCTTTGAGTTAGAGCACGCAGTTTAAGGACAACCTGCTAACACACAACGGACTTGACAAACTCGTAGGACCAGACTAGACTTTAAGGAAGCGCTTATTCGTGAAATGATGGTATGTACACGTCGATCAAGAATCGAATTCGTGTCGATAAACTTTTTTTTTTAATTTATTTTTTTGCTTGCAATCACTCAACCACTGAGGAACCATGTATAAGAATATAGATTAAGTTGGGCTGGGTTGGAGTTGCGTTTAGAATTACTGGAAAGGTAACTGACGTTTATGTCAGTTACCTTTCCAGTAATTTTTTGAAATTACTTTCCAGTAATTCCAATAAACACCACAAGGCATAAAGTGCCTGTCATTTTACATATCCGATTACTTGTCTCGACATTGGTGCAAAACATATCTTATCTTATGATTATTAAGGATTCGCTGATGACTTGTTGCGATTTCATCAGATGATTATTCATCAATTATACACCAACAACAGCATTCTGTAATTATATTATTTAAGCAATAGAGAACTGTTTTAGAATATGTTAAACAGAATAGTTTCCTTACGCGTTATATAGGTAATTCCATAATAAGAGACACGTTCGTCGGATTTAATAGAAATTCTATCTTATCCCATCCTATCCTACCCTAATTTACGCTCACGCGTAGACCTACATTTTGTACCGTGTAGGCATTCGGAACCGAAATCCTACGGAATAGGAAACTTTAAATTTATAGGAGTTCAACGTCCAAGCAGGACGACAATCTGCACAAAAAAATTTTTCTGCCAAAGGACTGCTGATCGAAGAATCCATGCAAGGGTCATCACGATGGAGAGCGTTCAGCATCTTTTAATCGCGCATTCGTTGCTGATTTCTTTTTAAATTCACATTCATACTTGCATGAAACATATTT